>NW_009951820.1:668781-677271 GCF_000747805.2 Chaetura pelagica | reverse complement strand
TTCCTCCCAATCTGAAGTTTTGCCCCAGGCTTAAATTTAGATTTCAGTGGGGAGAGCTTACTAGTTCTTAACTTCTTGATTTTAGTTGCTTGCTGAAATGTAGTGGATGGTGATCTTTTTATTTTTTTCAGACTCTCTTTTTCTTCTTTACTGCCCTTCTGAATGTCCGATGCGTCCTTTACTTGTGACAATTTGAACTTCACGCTCGTAAGTGTTGGAGGTCTTCCTCGTCTTTTTTCTCCACTCTTCAAATCCTTCTTTTTTACTTTCTCCATGGATGTGGTTTCAGACTTGCTTGAAGGGGAACACACTGATGAAGAGTCTGACAGTACGGCGGAACTTCGGTCAGAACTGCTTCGGGGCCTTCCGCGAGGTTTCCGTGGACTTGATTTGACTGAGAGGGAAGCAGAGAACGCAGAGCACACATTAAACTTCTCCAGGTGTTGGATCAGCATTACCCCAATCAGGCAAGTATTTACTCTTTATCAATCACCCTGCCTATAAAGAATATCTTCCCAACAAACCTCTTCTTCTACATAAAACATGAACTAGATATTTTTTTAAAACCACAAGCTTGCCTTTTCACAACAATTATATGGGCAGTGGCAAAACCCCCTATCAACCTAATGCTGAGAAGGAACATTAATTCTTAAGGGCATGTGCCACCTTTCAAACACATTAAAAGACTTCTTTTTTTTCAAGCAGATTGAAGCTAGTTGGAAGGGGAAAAAAAATCTTTCTTGTCTAATACCATCCATCTGCACTGCTACAGGATAGATCAGTAAGGCAAGAACACCACAGGGAGAGGCTGATACAAGGTATCTTACTAAAAAACCCTGGGTTTAGCTTTGAAACACAGTCAGCACTTGGCACTGCCCATGAAGTCACCAAGCAGATGTGCAAGAGTCAATTACTCTCCTCTACCTCTGCATTTCAACGCATGCCCACCAAACCCAGCTACCCTAGCTCTGGGTCTTCACACAGCTCTGACAAACAGCTCCACTCTCTGTTTGAAGTGCCCTTTCAGCAAGGCTCCTGCAGCAGGATTTGCCAGCAAGGCCAAGCTGAGCAGATCACGGTGATAAGTGGGCAGTGCTGCGATGAGAGCAGATATTGACAAGAATTTACGCCAAAGCTGAACTCATTCACTGGCAGTCTCATTGTGACTCAAGAAATTTCCAGTTCCATAACAGATCAGATGTAGAGTCCAAAACTAACTGAGTCGAACCCAAAGACAGGGGTGGCTTGTCTGGTGGATGAGGTTTGATGGAACCAACAGCAGAGGCACAGCAAAACCATTACAAAAGTCAAAATCCAATCCTATGACTTGAACGTACCTGTGGGGGACCTGGTGGGACTTTGTACTTTGACTTCTTCATCTGAGCCAAAACCTAAAAACTGTTCATCCTGCAACAAAAATGTAGATGGAAATTTGAAGACATGGATAGTAATGTTGAAATAAACTTCTCGACAATCAAAGCAGGAAAGGATTCTAAAGGATTGTTCCTCCTCAAGTAATATACTGACATTCGTTCTTCTAATAAACAATTGCTAAAAATTAAAGACAAGTTTTACATTTAAATATAAATCAACTATAGTGTACAGCTACAGCATGATCAAAGAGTTATGAGGAAACAAATTCTTACTGCATAAAATCTGCTGCTTGTGTCAAACCACAAAAGTCTGCCCCTATAAACTATTATTCAAAATACCCTAAAGACATACTCCAGCAAAAGAAGTGTTTCCACACGCAATGAGACCTGTACCTCTCTCAGGATGTGACAAAAAGCAGCAAGGCTTAAGACAAACTATTTCTTAAAATTTTTTGCTTGGTTTCTTTTTGATGAGCCTCAGTATTACACAATTCAAATTGAATAAATACTCTAAACAGAAGGCCATTCAAGCTTTCAGCACACATAATGCTCTAGTGGGTCAAATAAAATACATCCACACTTAAGACTGCAGTCTACAATTGCTGTGGGCAATTATCAGCACACATTGGTGGAGACAGGGACAGTCCTGCCCTGCCTCACATCCCTGCTGCCTATCTGCTCCGTGCAGTTGAAGCAGTGATGCCAAGAAAACCGGAAAAAACGACGATAAACTAATGTAAAAGAAATAAAATCACACTCGAGGAACCTTGCCTCACACATAACTCTCCCCAGAAACCCTTCCCTGAAAGGGAAAACTACCACTTCCCAACTTTAATCCTGCAGCAGTAAACCCAGAGCAGAAAGGCTGTAGATCCGTCGATCTCTGTGCTGGCAGCACTGCGGACCACCAGCCGTCACGTCACTACTGCGGCTCCCCAAGCACGTGGGATCCCTGCAGGATGTAAACACTGCTGTGACTCTGCCCTCGCAGGGTCCCCAGGCGAGGAGGCTGTCCACAGGCAAACTGGGGCTGGATGCTCAGTATGCAGAAAAACAACAGGCTACCTGCAAACAGCCAGAGCTGGAAACGCAATGAACAGCCACTCGCCCTATGCGATTTCCTCATCCATAGCCTACCAAAAACTGAGACCTGCAGCATGTTCAACCACAGCATCATGTGCAGGCAGCATACACTGGGTGCAGAGTAAGTCTGAATAATTCAGACTTTGGTGTGTGTGAGCACCTCTCCCCAAGGAAACAGAACTTGCTGCTGCAAGCAGAAGGCCCTTAAGGCATGTACAGCCCCTTACAGGAGATTCCTATAGACTGCTCAGTGAAAAAAGACAGTTGTGACTTCTTTCCATTAAACAAATTCCAAGTCCCCCAGCTCTAACTCAACAGCTCCCCAGCGCTTCATTCATTTGCTGTGTGGAAGTGGCTCCAGCGAGGGGCAACTCCCCGGCCATACCTCCAGAACCAGGATGGTACAGCTCCAGAAGCACACCTGACGCATGCCAAGCCCTGGCTACAGCACTGTCAACCTCACAAGCTTGAAGGACCAGCCATGTTGCCAATAGACCACTTTTAAACACTAAAAAAACAAACAAATCATTTTGAGGAGGAGTAAGAGAGGCAGCGACTTACAAGACTGAGTTAGAGACCATCTCTGCCCAGAGAGGCAAGTAAGCTTAGCGCAATCTAAAATCACACCTTACACTAAAATCAGAGATCAAGGAGGAGGCCACTAAACTCCAGCCACATTGGCCAGGCTAAACCATCTCATCACCCATCAGGCGTCAAAATGCAGTTTTGAGGCATATTAAGCAGGAACAGCCTCCCTCCAGTTTTTCAAAAGTGACTATAAAGCACGACAGATGGAGAGTGATTAAAAACCATAATGGTTTTGAACGTGACCTCATTTACCTGAGAAAGAATAATGCAACACAAAAAAGGTCACTGGGGATTATAAATAAAAGGATGACGGAAGGCTTGCCTCATGTGCGAGACACAAAGCCGGGCTAAGCAGGCAAGGAGTGGGTGATCTCTTGATGGGCAGCAGAGCTTCTACCTACATTGCCCATTCCAACATTGCCTCAGTTGGTTTAAAACTCAAAGCTGTGAGCACATGAAGAAAGGCTTTTCCTGAAATAAGCCAGCTACTACACAAGGATAAAAGTTGCTAATAAATCTCTATTGCAATGTTCTTGAGCAAAATTACTTTTCCAAGAACTAAGGATCTCAGAGGAAAATCTACCTGCAAATGAGAAACTCTCCTGAAGGTACCAATTGATGTTCCGATCTCTGAGGACTAACAGAAGGACCTGTACCACTGGGGATCCGTGAAGTTGCACAGGACTGTCATCAAAGCTGTGAGAAGTGTTAACCCAGCAATGCAGATGTTCCAATTGGCTCTTGAGAAGGTTTGTTTAGTTTTACAACTGAGTTAACAGAACAATGCCTTACTTCTCTTCCCATTCACCATCTTGGTTTTGGCCCCAATTATACCACATCTCATATTCTTGGGAAGAGACAAGCTATTTTTAGAAGCTCATTCAGAAGCCTGCTTAGTAACTATGGCACAGTATCTTAACAGACCCTCCTTCTTTCAGCAGGTAAACATCCTCAGAGGTTGGCAGAAAGTAACCCCAAGATAAACACCGTGTGCGCTGTGGGCTCCTGTTGGGAGAAGAGTTACCTGGGAGCTCAGGGAGGTGCTTCCCAAACAGCTACTTGCAATGTGAGGCCACTATTAAACAGCGGAGCACTTGTGGTAAGTCATTGCTATGTACTGACTGGCTGAAGGTCTACTCATCCTAGAAGGAAGCTCTGAAGGGGAGCGACCTCTGATAGGGCTTCAGCTCCTGACAGTACCAACTGACACAGCCTGTCCCAAGAGCACAGAGCAGCTCTTGGTTGTGGCCCCTCCACTCGGCAACCCCCAAACCAGGGCAACGGGAGGGTACATCCCTGTGACCGCACTGAGCTGCACCTGCAGCAATCAACCATGGCAACACAACCATGACTAGGGCTGCAGCTTCCAGAGTCCCTCCAAACACACCTCAGGCTTCTCTGACACCTGTTCTAACAGTTTTACCAAGTGCGCTGATCAGTCTTGTTAGCTTGCTAGAAAGTGAATGTGAGTATCTCGTGTTGGGAAGTAATGATACAGCCAGTCTCTCACTACTTGGCCAAGATGCGAGCAGCAGGACTGACTAACTTACAGCAGCAGCTCACTAACAAGACACAACTGCTCCCTGCTTTCCACAGACTCCCAGCTTCATCTTGGATGTGAAATTCTGATTTACAATTTCTACTCTGCACAATGACAGATGCTTTTTAGAGCACCCAAAACAGTCTCATTCTAGTCCCAACAAACTGTCAATACCTCCGAGGAAGAGGGTGAGACAGATAAGTATGACCCAGAAAGATTTAGCTTGCACCCGGTGACAGAAAAGCCAGACCAAAGCCTCCTGGACCACATGTAAGAGGCCACTGGCACTGCGAAGACAGCTGAAAGAGGCTGAGAAGTGAACTTCTGACTCAGAGTTACACTGTCTCTTCCCTCATTTCCTCCTTGCGTCGTACAGTTCAATTGGCAGTTCAGTGCTTTGATGGTAGCACAGAAGCACACAGTGAAACACTGCTGCTAGGGTCTGTCCCGTAAGTTTTCCAGCTGAAAGAAGCACTACGTTGAAAAGTCCCCAAAGCAAACTAATCAGAGCGTGTTGTTGCTGCTTCTGAAACTGCCCTACCCATACACCACCACCATCAGGAGGGCAAGTGACATCACATCCCACCAAAAGCTGCTTCTCATGGGGAACCCCAACATCCACTCTACCACCAAGCTTCAGCAAACTGCGCCTCTGAGGGTGTTAAATGCCGTGTAACACTGACCGAATCGCAGAAACGGGAAACTCGCCCAGATGGTTACAACATGTATTTTCACACTTCTGGCAAAGAAGGGTTCAAGCCTTCAGAAAGAAGAAAAAGCATAAAGGAGCCCTCCATCTCACGGGCCATGACTGCATCACCTTCACCATATGTCTCATGTTTTACATCATACCTATGAGCAGTTATCTCCACGTGCTGTGATCATGTTACCATAACAGGCAGGGCTCTACCCCTCTCATAGATTAAACAGCCAGGCAGTTTTACAGTGACCATTCAACACAATACTAGGAAAGGACATTTTTATGCAGTTTGAGGCAGGCAGAATTTTAATACCTGTGGAGGAGGGAAATTATCTGTACTTCCAGGTTGGGCATAACTGTGGTAGCATCACAGAAGCCATTCCTTTCTCCCAGCACATGGATCTGGTACCATTGCAAAACAAGCCACCAGAGAACATGAACAGCTAGAACATTTACCTTGTAAAAAATTATGATTATAATTACAGCAGCACTACTAGAGACATCATCATCACTATATCCCATCTCAAACCTCAAGTCTCTGCAACTTTCAAGCTCACGCAGATTTATGGAGTAAACTATCAATGTGCATCCAACACTGAAATTTTATGTCCCTAAGAGGGAGCTCTGAACTGACAGACATATTTAACAACTTTGTGCAAGTTTCATCTGTACCAAATATTGATGTAACGAATCAAGAACACCCAACCAAACTTCCCTTGTTACTGAAGTGACATTCACATCAACCAGAAAGGGTAACATGCAGTACAAATGCCACCATTTTCAACCAATTCTATCTTTACTGTGCAAAAAGATCCCCCCCAACTCTTGTGGTGACAAAACCAGTATCACAATGTTGCTTCCTTACAGTGAACTGGTTTCAAGATAACTCAGTGAAATGCTGAGCTGCAGCGAATCAAGATTCATACAAAGTCAAAAGAAACCCAGGAGTGCACAGTGCATCCCAGAATTCAGGTACCTGAGATGAGATGTAAAATCTGCTGCGTACCACAAAATGGCCAAGGAAACAAGGGAAAGACCAAGCACAATACTTGCTCTGGACTCCTATTTTTTTGTTTGATGGTCACACACAATTTCAACAGGTACTTACACAAGTGAACATCAGGATGCAGTATGCCACCAAGGGGTCAAAAAAATAAGCATGCAGGGCAGAAGTCATAGATAAAAAGATAAAACAGCTTCTTCCCCTGACTGCCACAGGCTCCTGAAGTCAAAGTAACAATTTGTTCCACCCGCAGAATGCTAACTCGGCTAACATTTTAACTGGCTTGGTGCAGGGAAGACCATCAACCTTGTGAAAGAGAACGGTGTGAGCACTGGGCAGGTATTCAAAGCGCATAGTGAGCCCTAGAGAGTGAGACCTCCTGGGAGCCCCCTTTTAGAAGAACATCTCCACCCAAGGAGGGACTCACCCAAGGATCAGAACATCACTGTTTCAGCACCAACACACAGTTGCCCTCTCCTCTAAACAGACCATGGGTGGCCCCAGTCACTGATGTCCTAGACATGCTAGAGCTCTTCTCACATCCTCCAAATAGCCAACTACATCTGAATACTTGAGTGCATCTGCTCTCCAAGTATGCCGGAGAACGCAGGCACAGACTGTGAACTCAGAGGAAAAGCACTCTGAAGCTACCCCTTCCTTGCCCACAAGTGGTCAGATGAATCTCAAACTACAGACACCAAGCCATAAGAACTTTCATCACAACTTTCCACTGAATGTGATGTTATTAGACAGATCTTTTTAGCTGCTAAATAGAAAAGTGATGTGAGAAGTAAAATTCTTGAGGTCCAAGAGACCCTGTCTTCATCAGCTCCTAACACCAAGAAAGCATTCAAGCTATTTTTGTTTCAAGCAAAGATGCCCTAAAGGCCAAACTAGCAAACATCTTTCTAAGATGTTTTGGAGGTTTTTTGAGATGCAAAAATATAATTAAAGACCACTGGAATTAAAAGAAAAAACAACACAAGCCAATGTCATCTTAGAAAAATAGAAAAAAGAAACAAAGCAACTCGCCTTCCCCCACATAAAAACGCCCCGCGTTGTTAACCCTGTGGCCAGGTTGGTTAGCCAGATTTTAGTAATTTCTGCCACTGAACTAGTACTAGTGAGATATCAACATCTTTCAAGTCAACCTGGTAAATTCCATCAAACCTGGTCTACTGCAAACAGAAAAATGTAATGTACCCTAAGCCACAGCCTTTCAGACACTGGTATTAAATAAGTGAAGCCCCAAAGTGCCGCACTGATGAGGGTCACAGTGCTTCCATGACCAGCTCTGTGGGCTCAAACATGACCCCCCTCCTTCTCACCCACCAGAGCTGGAACTCTAGCCCAGGAATTACTCCAGCTCAGCCGTAAGCCAAGAGCTCCACTTCATGGCAGCCAGAAAACACCAACACCAAACCAGAGAAACACCAGAAAACTGATATGTTTTAATAAACCCTGATGTCACTGGTGATGGAAAAGCAAAGCAACTGCTCTTTAAACAGGCAAAATACAGGGACAGGTTCACCCACTCTGCAGCTGACAATCTGCCTGTAGAAGGAGACACAGAACTGGCCTTTCAAAAAAATTAAAGCAATCCTGCTGCAAAGGACCTGGGGAACGTTCTTGCCAACTAACAAGTGATGCAAAACAAGGACTAGGGTAAAGGAAGGCTACAGTCCGTAGTAAGTAACACACTCCCATCATGTCTTCCCTCTTCTGTCTATAGGTGGGTTGTTGTCAGACTCTTGCTCTAGCTGCCTTAGAAAGGCTTAAAAAAAAAAAAATGAAAGCAGGAAGAAGAACAATTTAAAAAAATAAATAAAAAAGGAAAAAAAAACACATGCGGTCCTGTGTGTGCCAGAGAACTGCGCTCGCACCGGGCCCGGAGTCTGGGTGGGCATCCAGGGTGGAGATGAGCACCGGCCCCCACCAGGGGCATGCTGGAGGGCCGGACCCCCGCACCCGTCTCCCGGAGAAGGACGTGTTACCGCGCAGAGCATCCTCCCAAACGGGGGTCGCGGCGAGCCCGGCTCCGCGCCCGCTCCGCGCCCCCCAGCCCCATCCTACCTCCCGGCGGCGGCGGGCGCGGAGCGGGAGCGGCGGGAGGATAATGGAGGCGGCGGCGGCAGGGAGGGCACACGGGCAGCAAGTGGCGTGCGTGGGGAGGGACGGAGCGTGGGGAGATGGGGGGGGCAGC
>NW_009951820.1:664763-667233 GCF_000747805.2 Chaetura pelagica | reverse complement strand
GGGTCGCACAGCCCCGGACAGGCCGCCGGCCCCCCGCTCCGTCTGCCCACCCGGCCCTTCTCCCGGGCCGGTGCGGGGCGCTAGGCCCAGCCCGCCGCTGTCTGAGGGGAGAAAGCAGCCGCTCCGGTAGGGGCGAAGGTGCTGAGGTACCACAGAGGTGATGCTCGCCCCGCCCGCCTCCCGCCCTCGCCCCGCTCACCTTGCGGGCAGGGTCGGTGCCATTTCCAGGGGGAAGGTGACAGCGATGGCACTAGGCCGGCAGCTCCCGCTGGTCCCCGGTGTCACACTGCAGGCTCGCCTCCATCTTGTACAGCACAGTAAGAGCAGGGTTAGCGTCCAGCAAGTGCCTGCTGTATTGCCTGTGAAAAGCAACACTGCAAACGCCGGTGTCAGTTATAAAACCCTGCTGTTGCTGGAGCACGAAATACCTGTTTATTCCGATGCTCATCAGCTGAAGGGAGAGAGTGACTGAGGAGGAGAGAAAGGCAGTTTGCTCCTAACAGAAACACCCAAAGTTTCTGTGATGTTACAGAGGACAGAAATGCTTCTGGATTTGGTTTATGGCTGGTTCATGCTTGATGCAAGGATGGGGAGCAGGGCTGACTTCTCACAAGGCCTTCCAGGGAGGAAAATTAAAATTAGACCATTTCTGTCTCTCTAGGGAGCCTGAAATGGACTGGAGCCTTTCCAAGCTCTCCTGTGCTTTGCTGGTTGAGTTTAACCCAATCCTGCCAGTGCAGAAAGGCTGACAGGCACCACGACCCAGTGCCACTGTGTGAACTGCAGCACAGCCCATGAGCTGTGGATTGGACCCATGAGCATCTGGTCCAAGAGAGCAGCATGTGCAGGTAGCCTCAAGTCATAGGCCTTGGAGCCTGGTCACACAGACTCTCTCTCCTGGGTCCAGAGACCTTCTAAAAATCGAAACCACACTTTAAACCCCATGTGTGATCTTTCTGTCCACCTCTTTTTCAGCATTAAGTGCTGCAGACCCCCAGTGAAGGGGCTGACAGGTTCTCCTCACAGCTATTTATCTGCTGGACAATGGGTTTGTGGAGACAGGAATGAAATTAGATTTGCCAGTGTCCCTGGCAAGAAAGCATCACCTCCTCAGAGGGGAGGGAGGAATTGCCAGGTCATCAGCAGCAAAGGAAGGGTCAGGAGCACCCAGGAAGTCCCAGAGATAAAAAGTTTTCCAGGACTATGCCAAGCAGAAACCCGGACAGGCGCATGGGGAGAAGTGACACAGGATAAAGTTGTGGCCAGGAGCTGCAAGCCCAGGTCCTGTCACTGCCCCTGTTGCACACTCACCTGGGGAAGCCAGCAAGACTTTAACCTTGATGTCCCTATCTATCCTGGGTAAGTGACCAGTGTCGTGGTCACAACCTGTGACCAACAGCTGCTGGGTCAGAAACCCTTCTTTTTGACAACAAAAAAGCTTTCCATTGCTGTCCCCAAACACAAAGCATGTGAGCTCACCTGTGCTACCTGTCAGGAGTCCAAGCGGCTTCTTGCTGGGGTGATGTGTTGAGGGGCTCAGCTCTGCTGCAGGGAGGAGAGAAGTGACCGTGCTGCAGGTGCAGCTGCCAGGGGACCACGGGATCAGCTGAACAAGGCCCGGAGGAGCAAAGGAGCAGCTGATATGATGCCAGCATCAACAAGAAGCAACACTGCCTGGGAACCATCTTCAAAGACAATAAAACCCAGCAGAACTGCATGGAGCAGTGCTCGATGCCCTGTGAACCCCAACCCCCATAAAAGACCACGACAGCTTGACATGGGTTCCCAGTTTTATTGTCACAACCCCTGTTACAGGCACAGCCCCACAGACACCATGGCTGAGCAGGAGCCTTCAGACGTTGTACCCGATCAGGCCACCCTTGCCTATGATCTCCCCGATGTAAAACCACATCAGCACCTCTGTGGCCACCAGACCGTTCCTCAGCGCTTCCTGAAAGGAAAAAAAACCCAGAAGCCAACGGTGAGATTGTTGAGCTCACTGCTACACATCAGAGGAAGAAAAAGGCAGCCCGACTGGGGCTCTCTGCAGGGAGCAAGTAGGAGGGAGCAGGAGATCTGCTCAGGGATCTGGTGATCTCTTGGGAAAAACAATGCATGGGGCACTAAAGCTCCCCCCAACACACACAGCCAGGGTGCTCTCACGCTCTTACCCTGACGGTGAGCTGGGCCAGGCGGCCGCTCTGGAAGCTCCTGACCATGGCCTTCATGCTGTCGATGGCCCGGGGGATCTCGGCAGGTGTCGGTGGGGCCAGCTCCACTTTAGCGTAATACCAAAAGGTGGCCAAGCGCGGTTTCGAGTAGGCCACGGCGGCTGCAGGGAGAGGGAAAGGGCCTCCGCGGCCCGGGGGTGGTGAAGGAGGAGTCCAGGTCCCCTCAGCCCCGTCCCTGACTCCCCGGGCCGTGCCCCCCCAACCACCCCGTCCCTCCCCTGCTGGTCCCATCCTGCACC
>NW_009951820.1:655428-664721 GCF_000747805.2 Chaetura pelagica | reverse complement strand
CCGCCTGCCGACAGGCATCTGCCCAGGGCAGCTCCCAGCAAGGACCCCATGGCTCCGCGTACACCGGTTCGAGACCCGCACGGAGCCGCTCCCGGACCACGAGGGGCGGACGCAGCTCCCTCCCCTGCAGCCTCCGTGCCAAAGCAAAGAGGCTGTTCTACACCGAGAGCCTCCCCGCGCCCAGACCTCCACTGCCAGCTGCAAGATCATCGCTATATTTAATTTCTAACACTCCCTCTGTTCCCCAATGATCATCTGGAAAATAAACCCTGCTAAGCAACGGGTGTGTACACGTTGGAATAACCGTCCCACTCCAGTCCGTGCCCACATCTAACCGAGGGAGCAGCTGCAGAGGCACTGCCTTCACATACAGTTACAGGGTTTAAACGCAGCAACAGAACAGAGGAAGGTTTTTGGTGTCGCTGGAAAAGAACACAAAGAAACAGCAGGCCGGGGCGCCAGGTCGCTCAGTGGAGGCTGTGGTCTTCCCCCGAGGCAGAGGCTCAAAGCTGTAGTGCAGTGGAAAGTCTTAGTATTAAAGAGTAAGTCTTGAAAGGAAAATATAGAAGGGATGGAAGGGAAGGTCCTAGGAGAGGCTCTAGAGGCAGTGGCAATGCACTAAACACAGTCTCAATTAAGATGCTCTGGAGCCCCAGCTGCTGCCCCTGCAAGGCATTTCTCTTGCCGGTGATTGTAGAGGTCTATGGATGAGATCTTGGTGTTCAGTTCAGTGTCTCCTGCAGCTCCTCCTTCTGCTTTTTCCTCTCTGCAAGCCACTGCTGGATCTTCTCTTTGAGCTCTGTGTTTGGTCTGATCTGGTCCATAGTGAGGGGGCTCCGGTTGAAAGGATCAGTCTGGTCGCTGAAAGACAAAGCATCAAGGAGATACTATTGGATTATTTGGACAGTTCCAGGGCTAAGAATTAAAAAAGAGGAAGACAGGCCAAGAAGAGCAGCATGGTTTTCCTGCTGTTGAGCAAAGCAGACACACCAAGACCAGGTATTACTGGACAAGAGGAGCAGATCCCCAGGAATCCCGAGGCCCATCCCGCATACCTGAGGAGGTGCCGGGCGATGGTGGAGCGGTCCACGGTGACACGGGAGGAGGGCAGGATCACGGGGTCTGACATCAGGGTGCTCATGATTGGATCCAGGAATTCATCACAGGCGTCTGCATACGTCTCTTCCTCCTGCTGCTGGCGGTCTGCAAGAGACTGGAGGCCACATGCCAACTTTAGGGACTTAGGCTCCCACTTCTGCCCCGCTCCCAGGAATCCAGCTTCTCAGCAATACACAGATGGAAGAGGATGCCAGGAATCAGGGTCCACCTTTTTTTTTTTTTTTTTTTGGTGAGCTTAAATTCCCTCCTTTTCTTACCTTGATCCTCTCAGCCAGGTTACTGAAAGACACTATCATGTTGCCAGGCTTCTTGATTTTCTTCAGAACCCGGACGGTCTGGGCAAAGAGTGTGGGGGAGTAGGAGCGGCCGTCCTTGGGCACTGTGGCACAGAAGTTTTCTTCATCCCTGGACACAGGTTAAAAGAGAGCAAAAGGTTTTAAGAATCCATGTTTATCAGGCTGCAAAACAGTATCCCCCACAACAGCTGCGTGACCACAGCACAGAACTCGAAGTTGGACTGTAATCAAGGGACTGTGTAGCTACAGTGTCCCCAGGATGACTCCTGCCACCTCACAGACCAACACTCCTGTGTCACCTACCCGAGGTTTAGGTAGATGGTGCAGATGTCAGACACAAGCTGCTGCGGCTTGAAGTCAAACTCACTGAAATCCTTGACTTTCAGAGCTCCCATTTTAGGCCCAACCAGGTGTTGCAGGAAGTAGTTGAGCATGGAGATGATGCGCTCAGCAAGGAAAGGATGTACAAACAGGGACTTAATTTCTGGAACACAAGTAAACAGTTCCCTGAACTCTGCAGCAATCCTGTCCTGCTCTGACTGCCCTGAACCCAAGTTCCTGCCCACCCAATTCCCATTAGGGGCCTTCCCAGGTCCTGGGTGCATTACTCTCCCTACCTGAGGTCAGGAAGGCCAGAGTGCCAATGGTTTCGTTGGACATGATGTTGTGGAAGCGCGCCAGCTGGCCAAACATCTGCAGGCTAGACTCCTTCTCACGGCGAGCCTCCTGGGACAGGCTGTCCCACTCACCACGGTCCTTCTCGATCTGCTGAATTTTAATCTTGCTGAGGTACTGCAAAGACATGGCAGGGAAGTGGCTGGGAGAACAGGCAGGGAAACAGCCTACGATGGCTGAGCCAGACCTGTTCTGCATGGCTCCATGCTGCCAGAGGCCAAGGTGGGATGCCAGAGGAACAGCAGTGTTGGGAAAGGCCCCTCACACCACAGCTGTTATATGAAACACAGAATATTCAGCCATAAATGCTCACAGTCAGATGGGTGATATCCACATCACCCATCTTACCTGCCAGGCTCCCAAAAATCAATTCTACAGCAGGCAAAAGCTCCCGCAGAAAAGCCCTTTCTGGCGCCACAGGCAGCTCTGAAGGGTACAGAGAGATGGTCACCACCCCCCAAGGACAGGAGTTCATCCAATGGAGAACTGCCTGGAAGCATACAGCCTTTCCAAGGACAAAGCACCTGTGGAAAGGCTGAGGAGTTTGATAACCAAAACACAGAGGGGCTGCTACCTGTCCAGAGGAGCAGCAGCCTGATGTCCCCAGACCCCACTGCCCCTCTGCCCGCATCCCAGGCATGGCCTGGCCCAGCCTGCAGTCATTCCCTGCAGGAATCCATTGTGCAGATCCTGCACCCAGCCCAGCCCCACACTCAGCCCAACCTGTATGGCTTCATCTAGCAGAAAAATGGCATCGTTCATCAGCAAATTGAGGAAGCGCAAGAAGAGAGGAGGGTTCATGGCCTCTAGGTTCTCCGAGGCATAATCAGCCAGAGCCTGAGGGGAAGAAGGGGATGGTGAAGGCTGCGGCACAACCTCCATGGCAGGACAACCCCCACAGCCCACGCTGAGCTGCACACACCTCTGGCCTCACCTTTATGCTCTGCCGGTAGGAATCGGTGGCCCACATGTACTTCAGGATGGGGTACATGGGGCGGCGGTAGTTGAACTTCTGCTCAAACTGGTGCGGGTCACCTGGGCAGGAGGGTAAGAGAGAGCAGTGCAGAGCAGGCACAGGGTCTGCTCCTTCCTTCCCACAGTCTGAAATAAACCCCCTGCTCCCTCCAGGTCAGCAATGTGTCACAAATGCCCAGGCAGCACAAGAGGCCCCACAGCAGAGGAGGGGTGAGCAAAGCACCGTCCAGCTTCCCCCCAGAGATGCTGCAGAAGGAACACGACTCTTCCCCTCCGCACTTACCCGTGAACTCAATGTCCACAAAAACCTTGATCAGCGCCTCGGCCAGCTGAGCAGCACTTTGGTACGAGCAGAACACACGCTTGCGGTGAAACACGCTCGAGACCAGTGGGTTCTGGGCCTGGTCTAAGTGAGGCATCACAGCCTCCAGCACCTCTGCCAGCTTAGCTCGCAGGTGAGGATTTTTCATCCTGCAAGAGGAAAACAATGAAGCAAGGATAGAATGAGGGATGGGGTGTGGGACTGAACAGTTCAGGAAGCCCTCTGGGAGCTGCTCCCAACTGTTCCAGATCATTGGTAAAGCTGCACAGCAGGGCAGAAGCCAATCCCCTCAGACAATTCCCACCTGGCTGTTCTCCTCTGGGTGCTCTGCAGGTAAGTACCCAGCTCACCTCAGGGCTGTACATACCTCTCCACGTCGCCCATGAAAACAGTAACAAAGTGAAGAACGTGCTCCAGGGAGTCAGCAGACGTCTCCAAGATGTCATCGGCAAAACGGCGCAGGAAAATGAAGAAGTCACCCAGGTTATCAGCAAAGAATTCTGCCAACAGATACAGCACCTGAGCTCCTCCTGGGGCAGCTTGCTTTGCCCTTCTCCAGCCCCCCATGTGCTCTCCCCTCATTGCCCCAATTTGGACTCAAGTTTTGGGAACTAACTCATTGGTTTTGAACACCACAGTCAGGAGAGGTGCTGGGCCTGATGAAACCAGTAACACATGGGGTTTGCGCCACCCCCTTGGAGTCAGGTCCCTTACGGGGTGAAACCCAGCAGTGGAGGAACCCAGGTGCTGCGAACACCTCTGGTCTCGGTGCTCTAACGTGGGGTGACCTGAGCAGCTCTAGCCCTGGGTGGGTACTGGCGGTGGGCAGACAGACTGACGGCCAGCAGGACACACAGCCTCACCTGGCACGTAGGCCAAGGCGCTGTGTTCCACCTCGGGCAGGGGGAAGCTCAGCTGGAGCAGCTCTGTCCCGCGGTTCCCCATAGCCAGCTGCACCAGCAGGACAGCCATGGACACTTGCAGGTTCAGGCAGTTCTGTAGCATCTGCGGTTCTGTCAGCGCTGTCTTGGTGGAGAGATAGATGGTCATGAGGCGCTCAAACTGCTCCCGGAGGCTGTCAGCAGCAGGGCTAGAGCTCTGCTGAGCTTCCCGCCACGCCACTTGCAGGCGGTGGAGGCTTTGGTTGATCTTCACCATCTGGTCATGCAACCTGCCCAGAAAACAAGGCAAGGAGGAGATGAGAGGTGGTGTTCAGCACAGGGTGCCCACGCAGTACATGGGCTAGCACATGCTTCTGTACTGTTTGCTCCATTTCCTGAGGTTAACCTCTTTGGAGCACCAGCAATGGGAAGCCCTTAGAGGCTTGGGAGGACACCAGACCCTGTTGAGGAAGCACAGCCCCCCAGATGGAGCAGAAAGCCCTTGGGCACAACCCTGAGGTGACCAGGGTCAGGCAAGCCCCAGAAACACCTACAAGATGACATTTTGTCTCCCAGCAAAAAGCCACTTGCATAACTTCTCCATTGATTTCTAAATATAGAGAGTAAAGGAGAGGACGGTGCTTGGATCAGCAGTGACCTCACAGTATCCAAGCAACAATTTGCAGAGGGAAGCAGAGAAACTGAGTGTGTTCTGGTGTCCAGAAAATCCCTTCATGTAAACAGGGACCTCACCTTCCTGCTCCACAAACTGTCCATCTGCCCCCAAGGTGCTCTCCAGTAGGGAAGCAAGATGGCCCATTCCCTGAGGAGTGGGGGGAATGGCATGACCCCTGAGCACCCAGCACTTGCCTGGGATGTTTCTGTAGAATATGGAGCCCGTAAGACCATGAGCGCCAGTGAACAGGGGCGCTTTCTAAAAATCAATCAGCTCCAACATCACTCAAAACAGTACTGGGAGCTACCTGGTGGTTATGGCTTGAACATTCATATTACTTATGAATACCAGGTACAAACCCACAAGTAAAAATCCCCTCTGGAATTCTGAGTGCCTCAGGGCACAGGAACACCCTGGGAGAGGCAAAGGCCTGGAGGACAGAGCAGCAGAGATGGAGCAGTTACCTGTGGAACCCCAAGTGAAGAGTGTACTGTGTGAGGACCAAATTTTCTGTCACCAGGTTGTAGCTGTTGTCAAACTCTGGCTCTTGCTCGCTCAGAGCAGGAATCAAGCATGTTTCCTTCTCCAGACCTGGAATGAGAAGCATCAATGTGTCAAGCTGTTCCCTTGCTCCCGACTCATTTAACTCCATCTTTACTGGCACCACTGGGAGAGGTGAGGACCTAAGGAGATCCCCTTGCCCCTTCCCTTGTTTCCCCAAGGTGTGGGCATACCTTTCATGTGGACATTCTTGGTCCTCCTCTCCTCTTCGTTCAGCTCCTTCAGGGCACAGTACGTAGGGTCGAAGGTCAGCAGCTTCGGAGACTTTGGTTTGCAGAACGGCTGGCACAGCTTGAGGAGGGCAGCTCCCAGGTTGAGGAAGAAGGCATCCGAGGCATAGATCTGGAACAAGATCTCTGGCATCTGGTTGGCCCAAATCTTGGTGCGGCCCGCATTGGCGTGGAGGCAGTTTCCCAGCCAGGAGAGAATCCTGTGCTTTGTCTCTGGAGACAGCTGCAGCAGGTTCTTCAGCATCTGGTAGATTTTCTCATGGAACTGGGCCATGAACTGTAAGGAGGAGGGAACAGAAGGGGACTGACGGAGCTGTTGAGGGGATCACACCTGTGCCTCTCCCATCATTAATGCTCTCAGGGCTCTCTTGGCTTGGACTGCATCCTGCTCCTCACGGGCAAGGCTTTCAGAGTAATTTACAGCCTCTGTTAATTACCCATCAGACACACATACATTATGAAAAGGCCAAATCCTGAAGCCAGCAGCAAAGGACGTACCTGTTGCAGGTTGTTTAATAAACATCAGATATGTGAGCAATCCTGTTTTTACTTATAGGACACCTGGGCCTCAACAACCAAGGACTCTCTCATGAGAACCAGTTGATAAAAAGCGAGTTAACGAAGTAAACGCTGAACGTGCCAGAAGAGGAGATGGGGTAGAGAGTCCTGATTGAGCCTGGGCCAAGGAGCCAGTCACTGTTCAGACCATGGCAGGCTCTAGTACAACTGACCAATCAAAAGTGCAACCCTGGACATGTGAAATTCGGGCTAAGGGTATATAAGTGCCTGTAATTTCTAATACAGCTGGAGTTTGCTCTATCAATCATATTGATTGTCTCGCATTCTTTCCTCGCTGGAATACACCTCCACGCGCCGGCCAGGCACACCGACACGTACCTAAAAGCACACTCAAGAGCAAGCTGCTTCCATGGGCAGCAAAACTGTAACTCTTCAGCAAAAGCAACCATGAGACAACATGACTGTGTGACCAGCTTCTACTGCCCCATCTTCTCCTGTAATTACATCCTGCTCCCTGATGCTTCCCTCCTTCCAAAACCTTCCTGAAGGCCCTCCCAGCACCGTTCCTCTGCAGAGGGAACCTTGTTACTTTCATAATGAGAGAACATTATCTGTTACTTTCTCTGTCAGAGAGTCAATTAGCCTTTTGATTACAGGACAGATACTGAAAACTATTTCCCAGTCGTTACAACACCTAGAGTAGCTCAAGCCAGACTACTAAAGAGCAGGTGGTGGAATTCAGGCCCTGAGGTCATATCTTTAACCCCCAGACAAGGAGAGGCCACTAAAACCTGGGTGGAAGCAGCACGGCCACGTCAGCCCACCTGATGGATGTTGGATTCCTGCACTTTGATCTCTTGTGGGCTGGACCGGGATGGGTTCAGGAAATAGCCATGGTTCTCCACAACACCAGGAGTCTTCAACAGGCAGGAGATGTTTAAAATGGCACCCAGCAAAGTCTTCTGGTACATCTGCCCATCGCTGGGATCTTTGGGCTGGATGTAGCCTGCAAAAACCTAAGGAATACAGCAGGACAAGCTAAGGGTTATGTAAAAACCCAGTAAAAAACCCACAAACTGGGTTTGGGAGAAAAAGGAGGAGGAAGCTAAGAGTACAGACATAGGGTGTTGTTACACTGGCCCACTGGTTTGACCTTGACCAGTCAGGTCCTATAAACATGGCCCTGCATGTGGATGCTGTGAGGAGCTGTGAGGGAGGGCAAGGCACCCACCTTGGCAATAGCCTTCTGCTTTGTGAAGTAGAGCAGCATGTCGAGGTACGTGTAGAGCAGGATCTGGCAAAGGTCCAAGTCCTTGATTCTGCCCAAGAGGATGTCAAACACAGGCACCATGACCTCCCCGAAGGTCCGCACCTCTTCGTCCATTGTTAAGGCTTCTATCACCTCCTCCAGGAACTCGGTCACGTCTTCAAAGTCTGACAGGGGGGCAAGGCTGTTCATCACAACATCCCAACAGACAAACTAGAGTGGCACCAAGCTGGCAGCCCAACCCCACCCCACTTACGTGCCCCCCTCAGTGCCTCCAGGAGCAGGTCCACCAGCTGCTCATACACATTTTGGTTGACATAGATCTCCGGGGTGAGGAGGACAGTGCGAGTGTTGGAAACCGTCAGGTTCCGGCAGCGCATGGCAAACGGCAGCAGGTTCTCTGGCACCTTGGTTATCTGGACAAGGAAAACAGGACAGAGTTGGGAACCTAGCAGCTGCTTCAGAGCTCAGCCAGGTCACCTTGGGGCAGAGCTGGGTGACAGAGCCAGCTCCTCCCTGGGAGCCCCTGCCCACCTCTTCCCTTGCCCTCTGGAAGCAGGCATAGAGGTAGCGCAGGATCTGCCTCTCCCCAGCGTCCCGGTCGGCAGAGAGGTTCTGTGTGCTGGAGGAGGTCATGTGGATCAGGTGGTTTCCCGGCTCCTGCAGCAGCAGGCGGGCAAACAGGGCCTGGACACCAGGAACAACAGAGTGAAACAGGGACAAACCCTCCAGGAAAAGCAGCCCTGGATCAGCGCAGGTGCAGTTATTTCTGCCCAAAGGGCACTCTCTGTTCCTCAGTGAATCCCAGAGCACCTCGGTGTGAGCCTCACTGTGAACCCTCTGGCTCACTCCTTCACTAAACAACTTCCTTAATCTTCTTCAAGGGCAAAAGCAGCCCCAGAACAAGTTGTTTTCACTGAAAAACCCACCACAAACGACTGACTCATACCCCATTCCAGCTAAATTAGTTCTCTTCCCTATCCCCAGCCCATATACATGGCAGCAAACTCCAGCAACCTCCAGGAGTAAAAGCAGCAAAACATTAACCTTTCTCAGCCTCATAACCCCAAACCTCGTGGCTGTGGCCAGCAAAACCACCACCAGCAGCTCCACACCAGGCTCAGAGTGCCTGGTGTGTGGTGCCAGGAAAGGAATTCCCCCCCCACTGCTGCAGTGAGCGGCACACCCTGGGCAGCCCCACCTGCTCCACGTTCTCCATGTCCAGCCAGTCCTGGTCCTCTAAGTCTGTGGCCATTTCCTCCAGGTAGACGCAGCGTGCTGGGATCCCATTCCCACTCTTCATGCTGGGATCACCTGAGGAAGGTGCAGAATGACCCATTTCGCCCACGTGGGCACAGAATGTCCTGGGGGAGCCCTGTCCCTGTGCCACCAGCTGCTGTGCTGGGGGACCTTCCCTACCCCAGCCCTCCCCTTGTTTTCTGCATGTATCCACCCAGCCAAGGGAGCTTCCCGTACCCCTCGTCCCCCACCAGCATGCTGAGGGGGCTCCCAGTGCTCACTGTTGTCCAAGGTGATGAGGAAGATCCTCTGGATCATGTGGTTGATGTTGAGCTGCTCGCACAGCTCCCTCTGCGAGCGGAAGGAGCGGCTGATCTCCGCCACCGAGTAGTCGCACTCGTCCAGGCTCTCCGAGACGCTGTTGTCAGAGTCATCTTGGCTGACGGAAGCCTCCTCACCTGCGGAACGGAGCCCCAGGGTCCGTCAGAGCCCCCCAGGATCCCGCCAGAGGGGCTGACGCCCACTGTCCCCCT
>NW_009951820.1:652168-654976 GCF_000747805.2 Chaetura pelagica | reverse complement strand
GGGGGGGGCAGCGGGGCCCTTCGCGGCTCCCGGCGTGTCTGCGTGCTGAGAAACGCACAACTCTAAGTACTAACGGGTACTGCATTTATAATGCCCTGTATTAGCTACTTTATGTAAATTAGGCAATTACTATGTAACTATTGTAATTAGCTTAATTAATAATTAACTAACGGCCTGCATTTCACGGTCACTTATTACATGCAAGTTGTGCGTTACATATTAATGAGACTCGATGCATAATGCATTTTTGCTCATTAATAATTAATTTATCTAGATTCGTCGGCACGGCGATTTGCATAACTAATTACAGAAGATTAGCTGAGCCACGTGCTCGATCGGTTGATTATGAACCAAATTAACTCGATAATTCGAGAAACGTCAGACTCACAAACAGAAACACCTGTTTGCGGGTAAATTAGTCAGTTAAAAGGCAACAAAGAAATTTACATCATGCAGATTAACTCATTAATAGTCAATTAGTCGGGTTGATTGACGCATGCCTAATTTGCATATAAGACACCTGTTTGCGGTTGCATAAATGTGGGGAAAAAACCCACAACTCTTTTTTTTTTAAACAAACCAACCAACCAACCAACAGGAAAGCCCCGAACAGCCGCTGTGGGGCGGCTCCTCTTCCCTGTCCGGGGTTGGTTCGTTACCGCTGCAGGGAGGGAAGGGAAAACCACGCGGAGGTGAAGATGCAGCTGTGGCTGCGCCCGCGTCGCTCCGTGTCCGTCACTGGGTGCGTGTGTGTGTCTGTGTGTGTGTGTGTCTGTCTGTGTGTGTCTGTCTGTGTGTGTCTGTCTGTGTGTGTCTGTCTGTGTGTGTCTGTCTGTGTGTGTCTGTCTGTGTGTGTCTGTCTGTGTGTGTCTGTCTGTGTGTGTCTGTCTGTGTGTGTCTGTCTGTGTGTGTCTGTCTGTGTGTGTCTGTCTGTGTGTGTCTGTCTGTGTGTGTCTGTCTGTGTGTGTCTGTCTGTGTGTGTCTGTCTGTGTGTGTCTGTCTGTGTGTGTCTGTCTGTGTGTGTCTGTCTGTGTGTGTCTGTCTGTGTGTGTCTGTCTGTGTGTGTCTGTCTGTGTGTGTCTGTCTGTGTGTGTCTGTCTGTGTGTGTCTGTCTGTGTGTGTCTGTCTGTGTGTGTCTGTCTGTGTGTGTCTGTCTGTGTGTGTCTGTCTGTGTGTGTCTGTCTGTGTGTGTCTGTCTGTGTGTGTCTGTCTGTGTGTGTCTGTCTGTGTGTGTCTGTCTGTGTGTGTCTGTCTGTGTGTGTCTGTCTGTGTGTGTCTGTCTGTGTGTGTCTGTCTGTGTGTGTCTGTCTGTGTGTGTCTGTCTGTGTGTGTCTGTCTGTGTGTGTCTGTCTGTGTGTGTCTGTCTGTGTGTGTCTGTCTGTGTGTGTCTGTCTGTGTGTGTCTGTCTGTGTGTGTCTGTCTGTGTGTGTCTGTCTGTGTGTGTCTGTCTGTGTGTGTCTGTCTGTGTGTGTCTGTCTGTGTGTGTCTGTCTGTGTGTGTCTGTCTGTGTGTGTCTGTCTGTGTGTGTCTGTCTGTGTGTGTCTGTCTGTGTGTGTCTGTCTGTGTGTGTCTGTCTGTGTGTGTCTGTCTGTGTGTGTCTGTCTGTGTGTGTCTGTCTGTGTGTGTCTGTCTGTGTGTGTCTGTCTGTGTGTGTCTGTCTGTGTGTGTCTGTCTGTGTGTGTCTGTCTGTGTGTGTCTGTCTGTGTGTGTCTGTCTGTGTGTGTCTGTCTGTGTGTGTCTGTCTGTGTGTGTCTGTCTGTGTGTGTCTGTCTGTGTGTGTCTGTCTGTGTGTGTCTGTCTGTGTGTGTCTGTCTGTGTGTGTCTGTCTGTGTGTGTCTGTCTGTGTGTGTCTGTCTGTGTGTGTCTGTCTGTGTGTGTCTGTCTGTGTGTGTCTGTCTGTGTGTGTCTGTCTGTGTGTGTCTGTCTGTGTGTGTCTGTCTGTGTGTGTCTGTCTGTGTGTGTCTGTCTGTGTGTGTCTGTGTGTGTGTGTCTGTCTGTGTGTGGGTGCGTGTGTGTGAGAGAGAGAGACCAGGGGATGCAGTCACGATTCCCCCATTGACACCTGCCTCATTTGCAGACATAAATACCTATTTGCAGTTGCATAATGAGAGGGAAAAACCCAAAGAAAATGAAGAACAGCCCACATCACTTTTTTTTTTTTTGTCTAGATGTGTTTTCCTTTCCCTTTTTTTTTTTTTTTTAACATATAACTGTGTACATGTAGATAATATAAATATGTATATACCCAGCTTGGCTCCGTTTGTCACGGTGTGTACGTGTGTGACCAAGAGATGCAGCCAGGAACACCCCCTGGACCCGGTTGATTGACACCTGCCTCATTTGCATACACAAACACCTGATTGCAGTTACATAATTAGAGGAACAACACCCTGTTTGTTTGTTTGTTTGTTGTAGTGGCATTCTTTCCCGTATGTACACAAGCACCTATATATATATATATATAAATAATGCCAAGTGAGGACAAAAAGCACACCCTTTTGCAACATGCATATATGTATGTGTGTAAACATATACAGAGATATATATATAAAAAAAGATAAATCTGTGGGTGCAACAGCTTCACCCGGTGTGTGAGTGACCAGGACATGCTGCTCCTAATGCCGCCCCCTCTCCCCCCGCTCTTTTTTTGGGTGCTCCCTCCTCCCAGTGCTGGGGTCTATGGGGAGGGATCTGCAGCATTTTGTGGGGCAGTGGAGGGCGGGCTGGGGCTGGGGCACCCCGTGGGGCTGGGATGGGGCCCGAGGCACTCAGTGGGGCTGGGGTCAGCTTTGGGGTTTCCTGGGTCCA
>NW_009951820.1:650693-651270 GCF_000747805.2 Chaetura pelagica | reverse complement strand
AAAATGTACACACATATATAAAACAAACACATATACATGTATTTATTTATTTACAGACACACACACGGCCAGGTCTGCGTCTGTAAGAGGTGAGGGGATCCCGCGTCAGAGCGACCGGCAGGAGCTGCGGCGGGGGGACACACAGGGGCAGAAAGGAGGGGTCCTGCCCTAGGGGGGGTGTGACTGTGATTAGTAATTAGCAAGGGTAATGGGTTGCACCGGTGATGCCGGGAGGTGGCAGGCTGCTGGGTGGAGGGACCCACCCCCTCCCCAGTAATGACACCGCCTGTGCCTTAATCGGTGCTGACCCACCTGATGCTGCTAATTAAACTATATTAGTGTAATTAACGTGTTGAATTATATTGATTTAATTGTATTAAACTGTGTACCCTGGGGTGGTGCCAGCTTAGTGCAAATTTGGGGGGGCAGGATGTCCTGCGGCAACATGTTGAATTGAAGGGGGAGCACGTTGGGGTGTCCAGGAGAGCGTGGGGCAATATCTGGGTCTCAGGGGAGGGGGGTGTTCTGGAGCCAAGTATCGGGCTGGTGGGAGGGAGCGGTTCTGTGGGGGGCATGG
>NW_009951820.1:648563-649939 GCF_000747805.2 Chaetura pelagica | reverse complement strand
GACGCTGAGCTTGGCGATTGTGTCCTCACCAGGCCTGGTCCCCGGCAGGGCGCAGGGCTGCAGGAGGTGGTCCCAGTAGAGGCTGAGCGTGGAGTGCTCCTGCTGCTCCAGCTCCTTCAGCTCGTGCAGTTCCTTGGCGCTGGCCGCCGGTGTCTGCACCTCAAAAGTCATGTCGAAGCGGCTGTAGTCCACCCGGAAGGCGCCTTTCTCGAGCGACATGCAAGGTTCAAAGCGGTATCCCCACAGGATCTCATCCTCAGTGTACGAGGTGCGGGCTTGGCACGTCATTCCTGCGGCAAGACAACGGCTGAGCTGCTGCAATTAACCACCCACCGCCCAACGCAGGGGCTGCCAGCCCTGGGTCACCCATTGCTGGGGGGGAGCTGGTTTCAGGCCCAAGCATCTCTATCAGGGTTGCCAGCCCTCAGCAAAAGTTCACCTGGCACCTCCAGGACCCCAGAGTGCTGCCTGTCCCACACCTGACCCTCCATCCCACTCACCTGTGGCTTCCACAATGCCCTCGAGGATGATGATGATTTCAAACTGCTCCCGGCGCAGCGACTCGGCTGACAAGTCCCAGAAGGGGCTGTGGTGGTTGATGACGTGGCAGATGATCTGGGGCTCCACCAGGAATAGGCGGTCCTCCCCTGTATCATAGCCCAAGTTCAGCTCTGACTGTTCCAGGGGGATGAACTCCCCCTCAGAAGTCTGCCGGGACTTGATCAGCTTGGCCCGGATCTTGGCATCCACCATGTGGCTGTCCCGCAGGTCCCCCACACGGAACATCAGGCAGAGCTTCTCATCCCGGCGGGAGATGACACAGTTCTTGCTGAACATGAGGGTCTGGGCACGCTTTTTGGGCCGGGAGATCTTGACAAACATGCAGCCCACCATCAGGGCATCAATCATGGAGCCAATGATGGACTGTGCCATCAGCAGGATGACACCCTCAGCACAGTTGGCTGTCACCATCCGGAAGCCGTAGCCGATGGTCCGCTGGCTTTCCACAGAGAAGAGCAAGGCGGAGATGAAGCTGTCCACGTTCTCGATGCATGGCTGCCACTTGGGATCACCCTGGTGCCTGATGTCATCCCGCACCCAGGCATCAAAAAAGTAGATGCTGCCGAAGACCACCCAGGTGATGATGTAGCACATCATGAAGACGAAGAGGAACCAGCGGTACTTGAGGTCTACGATGGTGGTGAAGATGTCTGAGAGGAACCGCTTCTTCTCCTGGATGTTGCCCAGGCTCACCTGGCACTTGCCCACCTTGGTGACATAGCGCTGCCGCTGTCTCTTGCTGGTCTGGACCATGGGGCTGTCCTCCTCCAGCAGCTTTCGGCCCCGACTCTGCAGCCCCTCGGTGGTGGGGACGG
>NW_009951820.1:646633-648200 GCF_000747805.2 Chaetura pelagica | reverse complement strand
GGAAGTTGCCGTACCGGCTGGTGCTGGAGGGTGGCCGGGGCAGGTAGGCCAGCATGTGCTTGGCAGTGGGGGTCTGCGCCGGGGGGATGGAGTTGCTGCGGCCGCGGGGCTCCTCGGGCACCAGCCAGCCCCCACCGACGCTGTTGTGGGCACAGGGCAGCACCATGGCAGTGCCAGGCAGGGGTTCAGCCCCGGGCTGGGCACAGGGTCCTGCTGCAGGGACACAAAGTGGGGGGTTATTTTGTAGGTGGAGGGTGGTGCAGGACCCCTGCCCCTCTGTGCATCCCCATGGGCTGGGGGCTGGAGGGGCCAGCAACGCACGTGCCGGTGATGGAGCCACGCCGGGGTGGTGACGGGTCGGCACCAGATGGCTAAGCCCATTAGGAGGCATAATTGCATTGCAGAGGCCTGGATAGAGGCATCCGCCTCCGGCAGGAGCAGCCCCGGCAGCAGCCGAGCTCCAGGTGAGCACCCGGGCTCTGCTCCATGCCTGTCTCAAGACTGTGGCGGTAATTGCCAGGTCTCTAACAAGCTCGGAGCAGTAAGGAGTGGCCCCTGGGTGTGGGTGGGACAGCCCATGGAGAGGTGCAGGCTCCATAATATCAGGGCTCCTTGGGACAGCCAGGTCCCCATGTGGAGATGTGACAGGAGGTCACGTCCCTGGAAACACTGTCCCAACGACCTGCAGGGACAGGGCTGGGGAGCACAGGGCTCAGCCTCCTCCAGCATCCCCAGCCAGGCCCTCTCCCACTCCCACAACAGCTCCTGCGTATGCCCTGGTGAGACCAATGGTTCTGAGGGCTGGCCCTCCCCAGCCCCCCAGCCCTGTGCAGACCCCTCACTTGAGTGGGCACCCACCTCATGTCCAGGTGGAGCAGTGGCAGGACCAGCAGACGTTGTCCTCGGTTCCCTGGTCCTGCTCTGTCCCAGCTGCTGCAAGACATCTTCCCACCAGTTGTGGATGGGAATCCTGCACCCGGCTGTGCTGGTGGGAGGGAAGTTCCGAGGGGGAGCTCGGCACCCGCCGCCAATCCTGCTCCGGCAGCAGAAGGTCACCCGTTAATCTGACTCAATGACAGGCACAATTACCTCGACACGATTAAATTGGAAGGAGTGAGCACCCGGGCAAAGGAGCAGGAGGGGTTTCCCAGTGGATTTCCCAGCTCTCACCCTCAGGATGATGCTTCCTGTCTGCTCCTGGGGCTGGGACTGTCCACAGGGGCTGGAAGACGTCCCCCCTCTCTTGCCTGGTCTGTGGCCCAGGTTGAACACAGCCGGTGCTCCTTTCAAGTCCCCCCTGTGCAGATCTCCCCCCGACACTCACTGGGGCTGAGCCCCCCCATGCCAGGAGGACTCAGTAATTTACCAGCTGAGCCCCGAAACCTCTGTTGATAAGAAAGACGGCAGATGAAGGAGAGATTAGTCGCTAATCTCTCAAGGAAGATGAATCTACAAGCTGGACCCTGCGGAGGGGCCACACGTGGGGGCGGGAGGGAGCTGAGCACCAGCACAAACTTGGGAATTTCCTGACTATGTGCTCCGTCCTACTCCCTTTTTTTTTTTTTTT
>NW_009951820.1:645927-646360 GCF_000747805.2 Chaetura pelagica | reverse complement strand
CGCTCTCCCCCTTTTTTTTTTTTTTTTTTTTTTTTTTTTTCCAGCAGGATACCTTCTCCCAGGCAAGACTTGACTCACATACAGCACCAAGAGTTGTGCTCCCCAGTGAGGTGCTGGACAGGGTGAGCAGCAGGCAACCAGACACCCTCCCTCTGATGTTCTGTCCTCGATGCAGCTCTTGGAGGCTCCTTCGTGTATTTATTTAACGACCAAATGAGGGTCGATGCCTCAAACCCTCCTGAGAAGCACCTGACACCATCTCTCCACTGCCTGCGTCCTGCTTCAGAGTCCCCTCCCTGTCCCACCGTGCTGGAACTGCTGCTGCTTTCCCTGCCAAGGCTCTCGCTGGGGGTGGCCGAGGCTCGGAGGATTTACATGCTTTGGCTTAACCTTCCTGGGCACGGCGAGGCGGCAGAACCGCGGCTGCGGTCAC
>NW_009951820.1:644245-645286 GCF_000747805.2 Chaetura pelagica | reverse complement strand
CTGCCTGGGGTGGTTCGCCGGACCCTTCCTGGCTGCTGGTGGGCTGCTGCTCTCCTGCAGTGCCTGCTCCAGCAGGACGGCATCGCCACCAGCCCCCGCTGGCCACCAGCCCCCAGCCACGCCAGGTCCAGCCCGGGGCCACCCCCTGCACCCCAAAAACGCAGACCTGGTCATCTAGGGACTCGAGGCACCATGCCCCGTATGCTCTTCCCCTTGCAGGGATGGCTCCTGAGTGCTTTACAAGATGATTTGCCAATTCCTGTGGCAGCCTTGCAGAATTTTTTCCTTCCTCCGTGTGTCTGCTTTACGTTTTCTTTTTGAAGGAGCAACAGCTTTTCCCACAGCACTCGCCGAGCGAGCGTGGAAAGGTGACGAGGCAGAGGCCAAGCAGCACTTCCTACTCCTGAGGATGTTTGGGGTAGAGTCACTTCTTATCGACGCTGTGTTGGCATCCCCTGTGAATCCCCCGTGACCCAGTCTGTGGTGGGTCACAGCCAGGGCCCAGCTCGTTCCTTGCACATCCATGTCCCTCTGATGTATTCTCAATAAATTATGGCCGTTGGTGGCGTTTCTGTTCTCTGAATGTACAGCTGCATCTTGCACAAGTAGGGAAGAAGGGTGGGAGCTGCAAGGGGCAGCACTACCACTCCAAGGATGCTTTGGTCTGTCCAGAAGAGACTGGGGGAAAAAGAGAGGAAAGTGAAAAACAAGAGGGAGAGGGAACAGGGGAGACAAAGTGTTAGCAAAGCCACGTCCCCTGCAGCAGCTTCATCTTCTCATGACTAAGGGGATAAAGCTGTTAAGTGACCCACAGACCTTCCTGCAGCAAGTTCCCGAGCTGCATCCTTCACCTGTGCACCTGAGACAGGAGCGGTGCTTTGGGGGCTCCTTAACCCTTTCCTCCACCCTTTACCTGCTGTACAAATGGACCCTGCCCGCCCACCCACCTCCGGGTGACTGACGGTGCAGAACATCAGGCTGGATTAACTGCCAGGTCCCCGCAGAAGCCGCCGCCCCGGTTAACAGCCGAGGTCACCCCTG
>NW_009951820.1:634949-644019 GCF_000747805.2 Chaetura pelagica | reverse complement strand
GAGGAAAAGCAGGAGCTCAGTCCTTCCTAATGAAGATCAAGGAGGTAAAGCAGGAAGGCGGCAGAATTCTTGGCTGGCAAGTGGCTTTCTAAAGCCCTGGCACACTGTGAACTGCCCTGGAGAGGTCTGACCAACTCAGAAAGGAAAGAGAGCCTGGTTTGTCTGCAACCCAGTCACCCACATCCTTGGGAAATGGGGGACTGGACACTCAGCAAAGGTTTCCAGCGCCGGGACACTCCCTGCTTCCAGCCTGATCCAAATATCACAACTTTCCAGGCAGTGACCTGTGCTTTTAACAAGTCTTTGCTACTTACTTTTCAAAGCAGGCTTTAGACCTGGGCTGGATATTTCACTTTCTGGCAGCACAAAGAACAGGGCAGAGCTGTTGTTTCGTGACAGTTGGAATAACTGGATTCTCCCAATTTAAGAGTCTTTTCCCAAACCACATCCAACTGCAACTCAGGATGACACAACAGCATTGCAAAAGCTGTCTGGGAATTGCCGGTCCTCTACCACTATGTGGTGTCACGGCCCGGGGGCTCTGCTTAAAGGCTGAACCTACCCTGAGGAATCACCCCGAGGTCTCATCCCTCTGCTCTCTGCCATGACAACAGGGAAAAAGCCTGAAAGAGCAGCAGCCCATCATCTCTGCAGCATCCCGTTATTTTGAGGGAGGCACAGCTCATAGCTTGGACACGGGCAGCTTGAGTCTGTACAGATAACAGCACTTCCACTTTATAGTAAAATAACTGGGAGAATGCAAGATTTTCCCCCTGGAGCTGTTTATTCCTAAGTAACAGGGAAGCGCACGCCGACAGAGCGGTGGGACCATGCCGACAATTTCCATTCAAAGATAGCTCAGCTAATTACAACACACTTTGTACTAGGAGCAAGTCCTAGAAACATCTGTCTAATTTCCTGGGAAAAGCCCTCACCCGTGTGTCTCTCTCCCCTCTTCCAAGGCTGCTGAGAAGAAATCTGTGTTCTGCCAGAGCCAAGCCAGCAGCAGCAGGTACAAGGGTGCCATTAAAATGCAGAGTACTCTTAGCAGCTCAATATGTAATTAAATGTTTCCATTCCCCGATTAATAAAGAAAAATAGAGATTTTCACTACCAGAAGAGAGCAGTTTTCCCTCCTCTTAACTACTTTAATGTGAATGCTTATTTCCTGCCACTTGCTTGGGAATGGCAGACTCCTTCCAAACCCCAGGAGTTAACACAGAGTGGCTTGCAATGGGAAAGGGCTCCAGATTCTCCACTCCAAGGAAGTGGCCTCAAAAGAAACCTCCTGGCATTGGTAACGAACACTGACCTTTCTTCAGGACCTGACTGCCCAGCCCCCTCTGACACGCTGCTCCAAGCCCAGTGACACTCAAGTCACCAAACTCACCTGTTTTCCTGCTAAAGCAGACAGAATTCGTGTCCCAGCAGTTCCCAAGGGCTTTGCTGTCTTTCCAGGACACCCATGATTGGCACACACACGATTCTGCCTCTCTGGGGGCTTCATCAAGCTGCAGAAATGTCAGTTACTTTGCCCATAGAATTTTTGTGTTTTTTTTACTTCCCTTTCTTCATACTGAAGCTAGGAGGAACCTTAAGGCAGAACACCGGAGCAAAATGAAAACACAGAGGGAGTTTTTCATTCTAACATAGAACAAATGCTTTTATTGCACTTTTAGAGAAATCTGCATAGTCCTAACAAACAGGATCCCCCCTCCACCGACTCAGAACATTTGGTTTGTAACAACTGCTGCAGCTCAAACACATGTACAGGCTGCCTGCAAAGAAAATCCAAATGGGGCAGTTTTTACAGAAAGTAATTTAAAAAAGCCTCACCACCAACAAAAAATGAGTTGATTCCAGCCCTTGCAGTTGTCGTTGACACTAACTCAGCATTGAAACCCCACCAGAAGTGAGGAGGGAGTTTGCCTTCAGATCCAAGAGGGGAATATCCTTTGGGAAGTGTGATCTCCCTTCACCTGTGAGCCACTGCTACTGCAACCATCCTGTCCCTTGTCACTGCTGCTCTTTTGCCTTTCTCTGAGAAAGACTCCTGCATGTATTTTTCCAGTTAAAATGCAAAAGGCAAATGCTTTATTTGGATGCACACATGACAGAGGGTGAGCAGAAGCTCCTCTCCTCATGGCAGGACTTGGATTCCTCCTAGCAGGAGCCTGGTGAGACCGAAGGGCTCATCTCCAGCAGCAGGATGTAACTGCAGCTGATGGATCAACAGCAGCTCATAGCCTGGCTCACCAGAGGAGTTGTCTCCCACTCTGCTGCCCTCACAGGCCCAGGGGTCTGCCCTTAGAAAATTGTAAAACCAAAAAACCTGCTGGTATGGCCTGGGGATGCCCAGCAGATGGAGCTGCCAGGGACCTGGCACATCAGGCTACAACAGTGGTTCAGGTCCTGCACGTCACCGCTGAATGTTTCATCTCAAAAGTGCAATACTGCTTTTTATTTGTGTATTTACAAAGAACACAGCTCTGAATTCAAATCACCCCTCTCTTCCCTCTCCCTTCCCCACAAGGCCCGACAGGAGCAGGCTGGGCAGGTGCCCCAGGCAGCGGAGACCCCAAGGGCTACTGCACCGTCACGGCCGAGGCACCGTGGATGGACTCCATCACGGCTGCAAAGCGGCTGCAGAGGTCGTAGGGGGAGTTGGGCCGGATCTTGGGGGGCTCCTTCAGCACGATCACCCCAGAGGAGCTGTCCAGGAGCCGGGGCAGCAATTCGCCCAGCTTCATCTGCAGCTTTGCTGTCAAGGGGAAGAGATCAACAGTCAGTGGCACTGCAAGACTGAGAGCGGCTGGCAGGGGGCTCCAGGGCCCTGAGCTGAGGAGCTGCAGGGCCTTTCAGGAACCCTCCAACTGCATGGAAAACGGCCCACGTCCTGCTGGGGGAATGAGCGGTGTCTGCTGAGGCAGAAGAGACCTCACACCTGCCACCAGCTGAGTCTCCTGCAGCCCTCAAGTCCTACCCCCACCCAAGGCCCCGTCAACAGGGAAGCTCTGCTGCAACCTGGCTGCCCTGGGGACAGTGCCATGTCCCACTAGGGTGAAGAGCTGTCCCAGTAAAAGATGCTGTATTGGCTGGTCAGTCAGGTGTAACCACAGGTTTGAAGGTGATACACAAATCCTGACATTGCTTTGGAATGCAACAGAGCCCACGCTGGTCACTCAATGTTACAGCCTGTGACAGGCCAGCAGGAAGGGGTGACACTTGGGCTCACATGAAGAGGGCAAGCAGCCAGCTTCTGTTTCTTTAAAACCTCTGTGTGAGTAACTACCTTGTGGCAAGCCTGAGAACAGGAAACTTGCGTATCTGATTTTTATTCTTTACAATATTTTGAGAATAAACCTCTGTGCTTTTGTCTTGTTTTCCTGTAGCAAGTAACTTCCTCTGCTAATAACTAAAACCCTGTAATGACTACCCAAACCTTCATACACAGCTCAAGGGGAGTTTAAATAAATTTTTCTTAACAAAAATTACCCGAGAGGAGCTCCAGAGTGCAGAAGGAAATTCAAAATCAGAACAACCATCCAGAACCAAAATTCAGCCATAAAATGAGAAACTTCTCTTCAGAACACAAAGATCCCCTGACTCTGCTCCCCCATTCACTCTGTCCTTGTTCCTGGCCTCTGAAAAATCTGCTCCTCACCCCTGAAGAGGAACACAGTCATGCAACCATGATTTCCAGAGCTCACCCCACCTAAGAAAAATCAAAGCCAAAGCCCAGCTGGATAACACTAAGCCAGTCTTTTTGAGATTAGCTTTTCACATTTCAGGGAAGAGGAATCCTTCCTCTGCAGCTTTAGTCCAAAAGAAGTTTTACTCTGACAGAATTCAACATATGATTCAAACACATCTCCTCTAGCAATCAGAAACACCCCAATGTTCTGCAGTGCAAGCACCAGGAATTTAAGGAAGTGCTTCACAGGGTCCTCTAATTCCCTTCTAGTTTAGATCTAGACACTGCCCTGCCCACAAACATCATGACAAAGGCAGCTGTTCCTACCGTCCATGTCCTCTCGACCCAAATAGGAGCACCAGCGGTTCCTCATGACCTCAATGGCATCCAGGTCCTCTTTGGTGATCTTAAAGTTGTTCATGAGGTGCATGCAGGGGATGATCAGCTCATTCAAGATGCTAATGCCCTCTGCCACACGAGCTTCTTCACAGCTTACAAACAGAGATGCTGCCACCTCGTTCAGCTTCTAGGGGAGGAGGGAGAACCAGGGGACAGGATGTAAGAAGTGAATGGGGACCTCAGATAACCAGCCTGTCACCCAGGCTGCTTCCTCCCCTCTTTGAGAAGGAGCCTAGAGCTCCTCAGTACCAACCAGGAGACACTTCCTCCTGTACAAGGCAATCAGTGACTCGTTAACTCCTCGGTTGGCTCCTTTCAGCAGCAGCTTGGTGTTGCTTTGGTAGGCGTAGACCAGATAGGTGAGCGACTCCTGGTACCTAGAAGAGTGACAGCTCTGCAGTTTGTCTGCAGACAATGGCAGCACAGGCAGGCCCACCAGCTCAGGAAATAACCTCCATTTGGCCTGGACAGTAACTAGCATCAGGCTCAACAGGCTCCCTGCCAAAGCACAAATACACAGATGCACCAAATCATCACGACTCCTTCTGCCCCATGTGCCAAAAGGGCGTTTGGGGAGAGCCCTTTAAGGCCAGGTCTCTGTATGGCTCGGCCTGAGGCGTGAACAACAGCATTGGCCTTTTCTTACATGCCTCTGGGAACTTTGCACTTAAGACAGCGCTCAAATAAGTGCAGAGGTGATGTTTTCAGTTCCTTGACATGTTTCTAGCTTATAAATGCCCCGTGACAAAACAGAGCAGCTGACACAGATGAGGTCAATCCAGGGAAGCTCCAACACCCTCTGTTCAGCCTGTCAATGTGCCCACCTGAGTTTGGTGGCTTATCACTGCCAACCACCATAGAATGCAATTCTGTTTCCATTTTCGAGCAATGTCTGGAAGACAGTTTATTTTCTGGATTGGGAAAATCACTTTTCAAATGACAAGTCCTTCATAAAACAGCACTGTCCTTCTCCACATGGCTCTATTTATGTAAAAAAGGGCTATTAACAAGTTCAAGACGGAATGCAAACTGGCCACCATGGGCCAGAAAGTAGTAATTCTGCCAAAGTGGCCTTTACTCGTAGGCTACAGATTATCTTGTCCAATCACAATTAAAAACAACTTACTTTCCATTCTGGTACAGCTCCAACCCTGTCAGCAGGTAAACTGACACCTTGCGGAAAAGGCTGTAGTCTTCGTGCCACCTCTGTGTGGGAGGAGGAGGGGAGCAGAGGGTCAGGCTCACCTGTGACTCGTGTGCTTCTCAGTCCCCACCACCCAAAAGCCCATCATCAGGTTTTGCCCTGCAAAGGGTTTAAACTCCTCTCACAAGTGACACATGAAGTCAACTGAAGTCAACTGTACAGACACTCCTCAAAGCTCAGGAGATGCCCTCTCAGCATCCTTCTGCAGACCTGCACTTCCCACAGGGAGGGAGCTGCACATGCTGCTGATGCACCAAGGATCCAAGGTGGGTACTGGTCCCTCACCTTGTACTCCCCCATATCGACGTCATCAGGACCAATCTCTCTCAGCTTTGCTCGTGCTACCTTCATTATGCTGATGGACCTGCTCCATGTAAGCAGAAATAGAGATGATCAGAACAATGGCCCCAGCTGCTGCCAGACGAGAAAAGCCTCATCCTGCAATCGGCAGCACAAACCTTTCATCATAGCTGAGGTTCTTGTCTGCAAACTGCTCCAGAAGGGTCCGTTCCACCACCTGCTGGGGAGCGTTGTTCTGCAGGAAGTAGATGAGCACGTGCTGCAGCCGGGCATCATTCTGCGGGGTCGGGGTCTCTTTGGCCAGCAGGTAGAGCCGGGAATACTCTTCATGGAACGCCTGCCAACAGAACACACATCCTAACAGGTCTACCAACACCACAGCAGCTGATAGGAAGCTTGAACCTGTGCTGTAATGATGGGACTCATGTGGGCAGCACCCACCCTTCACCTCCTGGTTCTGTTCTAGTGGTGAAGGGAAGTCCACAAACACCGTGAACACCCACAGCAAAGCTTCTTCAGGAGCACCAGGGAGTCTCAGTGCCCTTCAGCAAGGGGGGCACAGAGATGCCTGACAGTTTTGGTAATCCTCATGCAAGTGCTGAGGTTGTGACAACTGCAATATGCTTTTATCTGTAGAAAGGTGCAAGATTATCTCATGATTTATACTCCTGTAGATTAACAGCATGGGTGATTTCTCCCATGCAGCACTTTCAGTTAAATCTACCTGCCTGTAAAATCTAACACCAGCTTCAACACTCAGCAATTGCTTTTTCTTTCAAATCCCTCTGTTCAATGCATACATGTCCTGAGGACACATTTTACAAGTGAGGTCACAGTAAGCCTGCACGTTCAGGACTGAAAAAAAATTGTCATGAGTGCTGGTTTATTTTCTGATGATCACACTAAGGACTTAAGACAACAGATTCTGAAAGAAGACATGCTAAGAAAGTCTACTTTTTATAATCCAGATTGAGAGAACTATCAGTAATAAATGAAGAAGCAGAATAAAGAGCAGAAAGTAAAAATAATGTTGTTGTTTCTCCTGGGAGGAGGGAATTCTTACAAGCTCTAAAAATTGTTTTGAACTGAAGGATATGTTGCCCAATAAGAGAGCAGAACCAGAACTGCAGGACAGAAGGGCCATGAACTAAAATAAATTGTTCCCTTCACATTCTTGATATGTCAGTATAGCAAAGATCCTTTGTGTTGTGGAAAGAGACATCCCAACTATTGGACTGAGCAAACAAATGTGATACCTTCACAAGCCCTGCTTCAGACCCATCACGATCAAAGGTCTGGCGGGCTTTTGCAATAGCCAGGATGACACCTTGCATGGCTGGACTCAGCATCACCTACCATGGAAGCAGGAAAACAAACACAGACAAGAACGAGGAAAACAGTGACAGACACAGGGAGAGAAGAGAAGGCATGGTGAAGAAAAACTTGCAAAAGAGAAGGTTTAAAGGAAATGTGTGAATACAGGAGGAACAAGCCAGAGCAGGGATTTGCTTGTATGCTACTCACTCCATTTATCACATGCACTTTACATGCAGGGTTTTTTTTAAACATTAAAGGTCTAAAGGCTGGTCAAGCTTTGAATTTGTAAATTCAACAAGTGAGAATGTAAAGCACACTAGCCACATCCCCTCTGTCTCCCATGCAATCTTAAGGCATATAAATAAGGGAGCCATGCCTATGGTGGAGCAGCTCCTGGTGCTAACTTTATACAAGCACATCTTAAACATACCCAAGGAGTAATGGTCTCAGTGTTTGTGTCAAATCCAACTGCACTGAGAAAGAAGACTGAACTTCCAAAAGGCTGCTTGATTATGTACGAGTGCAGTGAAACAGTCAGACTCAGAAAGTCAACAACCAGGGTACTGGAAGTTATGCTATTAGAGGTTAACATCTGAGTGGGGACAAAACGGTCACTGAAGACAGTAAAGAGGCTTGTAAATAAATTAATACAGTCAGGACCAATTTTGATATAGTTGTGCCAGAAAGAAGACTTAAAGGAACAAGCAGCAGATCTAACGATCAAGCGCTTTTACTGCTCTGCTTTCTGATGGCATTCAGAAACTAAATGAGTGAACAATTTGGTCTGGCCTTCTTCGTGTCCACAGTGGGAAACGGTACCTCGTTCACAGCACTGTTTCCATGACAGACTTATGTGGCACCCTGTCTCAGTAAAGCTCAAATCCAGCTCCAAAGTTACAGGTTAATGACAGGCAGCAATTAACCCCTGTGCTGGGATCTGTACCTCTTCATTATATCCATCTGCATCGGACCTAACGGGAATCTTCCCCACACTGGGAATTTCCACTTCAGAGACCTGAGAGCTAGCTTGGGCAGCAGACTCTGTTTCCTTAGCATCCTGGGGTGGCTCTGCCTGAACTGTGAGGGCTGTTTCTCTCGGCTGGGCCTTCGCTGGCTCTACCTCCTTGGGCTGTGGCCAAGAAGAAAAAGAGAGTAAGGAAAACCAACACAAAATACAGGAGAACAAAAGGGGACTGAGCTACAGAATTACAGAGAAACGAGAAAGGCAAAGGTCTGTCAGGAAGAGTAATCCAAAGCCAAGTGGCTTCCCTAGCCAGGGCTGTGCTCCTACCTCGCACAGAGCTGCCTCCACGCCGTTCTTCTCGTAGGCGTCGGCAGTGTTGGCGATGGCCTTGGCAGTCTGCTCCTTGGCAATTCTGGCATGCTCGGAGGACAGGGAGCGCACGCTCTGCTCACAGGCTGAGGACTGATCTGTCAGGACAGAGGGGTGGCACTTCTGACCACCAACTGCAAGATCTCCTCTCATTCTAAAAGGCTTTGTAGCTTGTCTAGGCCAGATAAAGCAGCTGCTGCCTTCACCCCAGAGTTGAAGGTGTTTCAACATCAACCTGGGCACACCCCTTTTCAGTGGGAATGGCATGCACCACCAGGGATTGCCAAGTGGTGCTTTCCTGCTCCAGAGAACAGCACTTGAACATTTTCTACTCGATATTTATAAAAAAAATTAAGTGTGGAAGTGAAATGAGAATAGCCCATTATGATTAAATGAATGGAACCAGCATTTCTGGTGACAAGCCTGGAAGGAGGAGCAACCTTTAGGATTGCCAGGTGAGAGCCCCCACCAGGTGCCTTTGCTACTTCACAAGTTTCTCCTAGATACCTCAAAACTGAGGCAAGGCTCCAGCACAGTGGAAGTTTTAACCAGCTTGTTGTTACCAGTTTCAACTCAGTTTGCAAATTCAGCTGTGGTATTACCTGGTCCTGATTCAGAAGAGAGGTCCTGTGATTCGGAAGCAGGTGAAGGCTCCATCTGAGGAATCTTGCAAGACTGCTCCTCCTCCCATTCCTCTGCCTCCTGCTCGAGGCGCCAGTTATCCTCCTGGATGTAGTGTCTCAGCTCTGGGGGCAAGGCTTCAACTTCTTTCTGAAACTGCCCAAGCTCTGAGCCATCATCCTTTTCTGGAAGAAAAGCAGGA
>NW_009951820.1:619716-634902 GCF_000747805.2 Chaetura pelagica | reverse complement strand
GAATGGCACAGAACAGAACACAGCACAGCAGGACACCACTACTAGAGACCAAACAAGCAGGCATTAGTGTGGAAAGCCACAATCAAACTGGCCGAGGGCTCAATGGGGGGAAAAAAAACAACACAACTTCCTACTAGCTTTGCAATTCAAGATGATTCATAAGCAAAAGTGCAAAACCAGGGAAAAATCTACAGTGTTATCTGAAAAAACCCCACGCAACTGTTTTGTTCTACCACTGGGTGGCATTTATCACAGAGAAATTCCAGAAACATGCAGGCTGCTGCAGTAGGTCTGAAATGCATCCTTATTCAAGGGCTACCATGGTACAGAGCACAGGCTTTACACTGCCCATAGCTGGAAAACCCCCAGTTGAGCTGCAGACATCCTAACTACAGAACTAGGTGGTGTATAAAGGTAGGGACCAGCACGGGTTCCAGACAGCAAATGTCATGATGGTATTTCTCACTGCTTTTTAGTGCTACTTCAGTTACAAAGCACAAAATCCAAGCAGTATCTGCTTTAGACAAGCCTCACAATTTATCAAAAGCAAATGGCAATTCTCTGCAACATCTAATTCTTACGCACCCATTGTAAAGGCAAAACATCTTAAAAAAAGAACAAAAATTGCATTAAATAGGGGAAAAAAAAAATATGGAATCATTTCAGGAGCGGAACTGTCATGGGAAGACAGACAAAGAACAACCTCCAGATCCTCATCAGCCATATTTAGCAATGAACAGAATGACAGTTCCCCATTGTTTCTTTCTATTTATCACATCAAAATGAGCCACGCGTGAAATTATTAGGTTCTTCTACAGCTGTTTGCCATGTATAGTGCCACGTGCACCGTAATTTCTCCCCGCAACTATTTATACATTGGCACTGGAAACACACTTGATGTCTAAGCTGCTGGTATCAATAACTCATGCACCAGGAAAGGCTGCATAAAAAAGGAACTGCTTGGGTTCAGTATAAGGATATCACTGGAAAATAAGCCAACAAGGCAGAAAAGTGTAGCAAAACTGGGAGAAATAAAGCAGGAGGTGTTTCACATGTCCCTGTAAAAGAAACACTGTCATATAAACTATATAAAGAGTAAAAGAGAAAAACAGCACTAGATGCATGTTGGAAGGGACAAATGGAGAGTGTGAATATTTACAGAGATAAATAATACACTAAATCCTGGACCTAATCCCACCAGTACCATTCTGTCTTCAGTTTTCAACCCTATCAGGGACTGAGAAATTACTCTAGCACTGAGTAAGTTATTTCACTTCTATATGGGGTGAAGGCTTTTGCTTTGTCAAAAGACAACTGTACCAAAGAGAAGCTGAGGAACGAAATGATCATGCAAGCTAGAGAGACAAGATAACACCCCAATGACTCTCAAACCAGCAGTTTTGGATCCAGTACCTGCAACCAAGTGGGACACCTTATCGCTGATGTACATCAGGCAGTAGGCACTGGCATTCCTCAAGCCTCCAAACGAATCTCTCTCCAGCTCTTCCCACGATGACTCTGTCACTGAGATGTCGTTGTATTTGAGCCAGCATTTTCGAGGCTGGTCGTATATGTAGGCCCAGTAATGACCAGCATTTGCTTGCCCCTCATGTACCAAGACAGCGTGCAGATGGTACGGAACCTGCAACACGTGGACATGGCTTTCAGACCTGTGTTCAGTAACCAATTTGCCTGACTGTACAAAAATTGCAAGTAAGTTCATAGCTGCAGCCTGGCACAAGACTCTTCATATCATAAATTCCCTGCTAAGTAAGAACTGACTTTTCAGGGAAAGAGCAACAAGATTTTAAGAAAGAGTATTTTCTTTGCTTCTCCATTATATTGGGATTTAAAAAAATACAATGAAGTGGACAACTTGAGTTGATAGCTACTAACAAAAACAGTATCAGCAACACCAGTTTAATATTTCCCTAACAAAGATGCATTGCTCACCTGCTGGAGGAGAGGATCACAGTACATTTGTTCTATGGCCAAGTTGATTTGGGCAATAGACTCCTTCAGATCTGCCAAGAATATCACAAAAGAGAGAAATACACACAAATTAATGACTATCCATCTCAAACACACTTCAGGCCAGGGCTGAGGCCTACACAAGCTGAAGATCAGGATGCGTCCAGTTGAAGCAACAGAGGGGAAACCAGGCTGGTGCTCAACAGGAAAAACACAATGTCTGTATTTGGGGCCAACCTTGCATGTCTTGTTCAATCTCGTTCCTCCAGCGCTGCAGGCACGTCCGGACAAGGTTCAGCTCTTCCTCAGAAACCACGCGAGGGGCTGGATGTTCCAACATCTCTGCTGGTGAACCAGAAGGCTGGAGTGAAGTCAGTTTTAGCTCTGGTAAGGGGTTTGCCAAAAAGGAAGCTGCATCTTCAGTCCCAGCATCCTTCCTTTGCAGTATGCTGTGAAGCAAAATCCAAGAGTACTGGAGAGGTTTTTCAAACTCTTTGTTTCTTCTCTTTTTTGGAAAAGAATATGAAATAAACCAAATAAAAACTGCTCCAGAGACAGAGCAGGATTTTCCTACCAGAATGGTACAAAATGTAAAGAGAACAAGTATGTTGAAATGTACTTCTACTTTAGCAGACCAAATGAAAATACAGAATGAATAGAAGCTAAAATTCTTATAGAACTCTGTAAGCACAGATCCACAAAGAGCAATTCCAAAAATACCTCCCTTACTACTCAGAAACTTGTGTATTTACTCAGCTTAATTTAGAGCGTAAACCAACCATGCTGGCCAGGTATGTAATAATCCAATATCGCAGTAATTTACTGGTTGATGAAGCAAAATTTAGTAGCTTAGCCAAGAAGAGCACATAATTCAACTCAGTACTGCTGCTTAGACAAGGAATAGGGTGCTGCTTTTGAAAAAGGAAAAAGAACAGAGTAGATGCAGTGTTATATGTACACAAACAGAACCAAATGATAAGGAAAGTGGTGACTGACTGCTTGCACAGGCTTTCATACATTACAGCATCATGCTCACTAGTGCCCAGAAAATAATCCACTTCTGGAATGCAAACCTGGAACATTTAGCTGAACAGCAAAGTGTTCTCCCTCAAAGTTTCATTATTTCTGTTTACTAACCCATTTGGCTGTGAAAGCATATCGAAATCATGGGGCTCAGCCTGGGACTGCAGGAGTGTTGTCTGAGAGCCCTGAGCAGAAGACACAGCCCCAGGTGGCTTCGTGGCAATGAACTCAAGCACGTACTGGAGCATGTCAGGCAGAGGGAAGCGCGCCGGGCCGGAGCCAAACTTCATGTACCTGCAGAAAAAAGCAGGAGGTCAGCATGGATGAAGGAATGTGACTGTTGGTTAAACGTGAGGGGACAACTGAACAGCAACAGGGAAGAAAACTCCCATGTCGGGATGGAGACGGTCTGAGCAGTGAAGGCCCCAGGAGCTGCAGAGGGATGTGCTCACACCTCCCACCCGCAGACCTTGAACGCGCAGGGGTAGGCTTGGCAGCAGCCAAAACAGGGTTGTGCTATCACACGTGATAAAACACACCCCCTCCCTCCAGGCTTCCCAGAACAAACCCAGCTCTGTTTGCCCTTCCTCTACCAGAGTCTCTTCTATTGGAAAGCTTGTTTGAAAGCAAGCATTTGCATGCTCCCACAGGGCACAAAAACACATCTAGCTAGCTACCTACCTCTCCAGTTTCTGCTGCAGAATCACCATTTTCTCCTTCAATCTCTTCATTTCTTCTCTCTTCATCTGAATTAGCTCTTTACTGCAGTAGAGGTACCTAAACAGAGAAAAACAAAGCCCCGCCACATGAGTTTTGTGAACTTCTACCATCCACAACCTTTCAGAATGATCTTAGGATCCTTCCTTGCTCACCAATACCTTTTAAAATGTTTTAATTATAAAAAAGCGATAGCTTTGAACGTACCGTACAACAGAGCAACTCACCTGTCCATATAAATAGTCTGGGGAAACTCTAGCTTGGTGTGAATTTTCTCTGGCTGTCCTAGGGACTGATTGAACTCAAATCGGGAGAGTTCAAAGGTCAGTACTGGTGGGAGTTTTGTAAACCAGCGCTGTAACAAAAGCAGAAATGCCCCCAAAGGGACTTGTTTTAAGATCACCGCTAAATGACACATTTTAGAATGATCCTAAATGATTTTAGACTGATCCTAAGTGTCTGTCTTTAAATACTGATTAAGTATATATTGTGCTTATGGAAAGTCAAAAGCTTAAAACTTCTGATTGCATTTCACATTTCTATTGTGAAAAAGCCCCCTAACAGCCTTCAGTTACTTCTCATTGCCTGATGCATACAGCTTCATGGATTATTAACAGGTCCAGCACTGAATTTTACAAAATTAGCAGATGCTACACAAACTTTGGGCATCAGTAAGAGCCTCCAGGAGAGGTCTTTGCCAATGTAGATCACATGCAATGATGAAGAACAAAACAGAAGTTCTCAAGCAGTACCTGACTCCTTATTCTCTCGCTCTCTGTGTACTAACTGCTCAATTTAGGAGATTCAGAGAAGAAACCCACTTCCTGTATGTTTCATACACTGTTTCAAAGAGCCATGCTGAAAGAATAATTCTGGGCTGAATTTACATTTCCTCTCTTTCTTCCTGGGTTCACAAACACTCCCAGCACCTACTGTCAGAAGTTTCCTTCACCTACCTTAGCAAGGCACAACCCTCTGGGCTTGGGACGAGCACACTAAGCTCGTTTTCCTTTGCAGGACTCATGTCAGATGTCCTGCCACAATAAACCTGTCTCACAACGTGCACCAGCACATCTGTAGATCTAAAATATTTACAGTGAGGGTGTATTTTATAGTTATTTTTTTAAAACTTGGTAGGGAAATGGCCAGGTAGCAAGAGCTTTTTTAGAAGCAGCCCAATCTTCAGAAGAAGAGAACTTAAAAAAGAGAAAAGGAATGGTTTACATATAGATTATTTAGGAGAAATGTAAGTTCTCATTAATCCCACTGATGCTTCAAGCTTCAGTACACTCACCTATGTTCTCAAAAGACAAAATGCACCTTATTCCCTATGTCCCCTAGCATGCAGTCCTTTAGCCACGACATCCTAGGGAGTGAAATTAAGATGCAGAGTTTTTCCAGTCAGATTTCTTAGAGACAAAGCCGGAGCCTTTTCCTCCTGTCTGTACAGACAAAGAATGGTTACAGCATCTCCATGATTAGTCCAATTTCCCTCATCTTTTGGAAAGGAATTTGGAGGAACTAAAAAGCTTGGGCTGAAAAAAAAACCTTCCCAATTAGTTTCCTACATCCCTTTGTCTCTGGCACCAGCCCACATCAGTCTCACATCTGCTGGAACTGCAGATCAACAGCTTCAGGCAGGAACTAGGAAAGCCAGAAACAAACACTGGAGTCCTGAGTCATTCACTTCTCCTTTCCTAGTTTAAACCACAGCAACACATTTTTCAGATGATCTCTTAGAACTGGAATACCTTTCCCTGACCCCTTTACACCAGACACCTTTGCAAACTTCTTACTGTTATTTCCTAATCTTTTGCTAAGCAAATTTCTCAGCTGCTCTTACACACACAGAATGCTGAACAGAATGGCACACCTTCACTCTCTACTTTGCTGCAACTACTTTATGATTGGTTTGTGATTTGTGAGATTTAAAAATAAAAAAACAAAATAAAATAAAAAGTCAGCACAGCCAGAAGGTAAGAGTGAAAATGAAGAGGAAAAAAACACACACCGTAACAGGGAGAAAGATACAAATTCCAAATGGCATACCATAGAGTTAAGCACTGTACTTTTACCCTCCGAAAATATGGAGGCAGTGGTTCTCCCCCTACTCAGGTACAGGTAGGCTTCAACAGAAAGAGAGAGACTTTATCACACTTGCATCAGAAGCAGATGTTTACCTTTTTAATTTAAAACACACTCCTTGAACTGGTTGTCTAGGACAACAAATATTTACAAATAAGCAAAGACTTAGTGCCCAACCATGTCACACTAACATATTTATGTGAGATTCCAGGTTCCCAGAAAATATTTTGTATTCATTTCTTAGGGAATGTTTTCAATTGCCATTTAAGGTTACCAAAACATATGGAGACACCCCTGTGCTATATGTTTGCATATTTCTGCAGCTAGTAACAAAGAGCACAAAGGAAAAACGTGAAACTAACCTCCTGTCCATACGTCCTGGACTGAGATGCTGCTGCCTGGTCCATCTCGCCCTCCACCATGGCTCCTTCCAAGCACTCATTTAAGTTTCGATAACCATTTACCTGGAGGGGGTACTGACCAAAGGCTTCGATCTTGGAAAAGGTATTGCCTGGATGATGGGAACAATACAAATCTCATGAACCAACTGCAGAGAACAAAACCCTCAGGTCAACTCAGGAGTTTGTGGCCAGCACCAGAGGTGCTACTTGCAGGCACGAGCGGCAGAGCTCTCTGTGCACACATCTGCTGGGGGAACCTCCTGACAAACAAGGGCTTTCAAACACACCAGCACTCATGAATATTCCATGTTTTCAGAAGACAGACTTTATAAAAGTTGCAGACAATTTCATCAAGAAGACTGCTTGCCAGTTTAAAAAAACTAGGTAATTTCAACAGAAATGTGCAACAAAATCCTGCATCATCACTGCTATAAATAAAAACACTCAAAGGAGATAAACCCCTCACTTACCCTCATGGACACCCTCAGTCAAAAAAGTCCCATAGAAAAGTTGTACCATTGGGTTTTCAGATTTGTCCCCGGGGCTCCTGTTTCAGAGAGGAAAAGCACATGTCCATTTGCAGCTGCAGGCTGCCAAAAAGCCCCAAGTCATAATCAGAGCCTATGACTGGGAATCTTCCTACACTCAAAAGTAAAGTTTTCTATCCAAGCACAAAGTACAGAGGAAGCTTCTCATCTGTTCCCACACTCAAAAGCACATTCTAACACTTCTACTTGCAAGGAAAAAAAAAATATATAAAAAAAATAAAGGCACTACCTTTTGAAATTCAATTCCAAAAACCAGATCTTTCATGTACATCAGCTCTGTTGAGTTCCCCTAAAAACTTTATTTCCTCTACAGGCCATATGGGCACTGAACAAATCCTATGCTTATGTACAGAAAATGCAGAAATAGCACTTCATGAGCATCTTTTGAGCCTAAGGAGCATCATCCTCAGTGAACAAAGAAATTCTCTTCCATTTACTAAAAATTTTCACGTGAAGCCCTCATTTGTTAAGGTGTTGCATTTAAAATTGCTTCTCCTCAGTGTCTGACTGTCAGGTCAAACTCCTGAGATCACAAAACACTCACTTGACATTAACAGCAAGCTGGAATGCATCCTCCAGCCAGTCCAGGAGTTTGTGTGTAAATTCACTCACATCTTGCTAGGAGAGAAACAAAAGTGGAGAGTCACACAACATGCCAAGCAGGAAGTGCTCTCATGGCCTCTTGGTTTCACAAACCCACTGGCACAGGACCCAACTGGCACTGCAGTACCTACACAGCCAACAGGAGTGTGAAACTGAAGTGCTGTGCTGATTTAGACCCATAATGAACACTCTGCTCATCTGCAAACTAGATCAGAGGAAATTATTGTGATCGCTTCCCAACTACCCAGATGGCACTGGGTAGAGCACTGTGATGCTGGCTGTTTAATTAGCAAGCACGTACATTTCGCCTAAACGACACAGGGACAGCTGCTTGTCAGTTGATAAACATGGGAAGAGGCCTCTGAAAGTAATAGTGGGATGAAGCGAGACAGGATTGCTGTGGCTGCAAGTGCTGTTTTGTTTTTAACATGGTTTTACCTGCTGTTCTCCAGTGGATCTAAACGCATCCCTCAGGAGTTCCAGTGCTGCAGAAGGGTCTACAAACTTACGGCGCGTCCCCAGCATTAAAGCAAACAGACCCTGAAGTTCTTGCATGAATGCAATATTTCTTTTTCCCTGCAAAAAGAAGAAAAGCCAAACCCTTCCTGCAACTCAAAAAAGCAGCATCTTAACACAAAATGCTACAGAATACCACGTGCATGTAGCTTCAGAGGTGATGTTAAAAAAGACAAAAGGAGGAAGACATGCAGTGTAATTTCTTGGAAGCAATCTGCTCTCCCAATGGATATAGGGGAGAAAAAATGTAACCCAGACCAAACCTTTAAAGAAGAGTGTCAGAAGTAATAGCTGTTAAAACTGAAGGCAGAAGCCAGTGAATTTATGCTGTCTGCATCTGTGGTTTGTTAAGAGCACCAAGCACACATATGAAAATAAGTAAAGCAAAGTCTCTTAAATGGTGGTGGCACAAGTTAGAATCATGTAAAAAGTGAAGGATTATTCCATGTACTACTTTTTCTCTAAATATTTTCTAAGCCCTGTCTGCTGACCACTCTCAGAAGGTGCTGGGGCTTGAGGGACCTCCAGCCTGGCTCAAACACCAGCTCCTCTATGGTGCATGAAGAGTAATGAACAAGCTGGAGCTACCCAAGAAGTTTTATGGCACAAGTTTCTCCCCACACCACCAGATAGAAACTCTAGAAGAAGCTTTACGAGAAGCATACTGTTTTTTCCTACAGTGATTCTGTCTTTAAAAAGTATTTCCCAAATTTGTCTTTAACACATCCTGACAATTTGAAAGCCATTAACATAGGCACAGGAGTCTCAGATGGCCCCAAATTAAATCTGCTTAGGGAAGGAGCAGAACAGTATACCACCAGAGAGGGGAACTTTACTGCATTACACAATGAAAACTTACAGTGCGACTATGACAACTTTCAAGCACGTTTGGTGGGAGGGAGTACCCAAGGACCAGCCTCCGAAACTCAGGCAACTGGAACAGCGACTGAAAGGAAATCACAGGCAAAGACCAGTCAGCATCTGTGAGGGTTTGACTCACCACAGTCTGGTGCCCAGGCGTCACTCTTCTACTTGACAGCTTTTTTGTTAACTTCAAATTCTTCAATGGCCTCGTGTTACTGAATAAACGTTTATGAAGCCAGCAGCCTGTGTGCTGGCCTAGCACCTTCCTACCCACTGAAGAACAAAGCCTCATCCTGCCATTTCTAGGAGACACATAACACCATTTCAGGAAAGAGTATTCTATTCTGCACAGGCAAACAGAAACAGCATCAGGAAGAAATCACAGTGAGAGAGGAGCTCACGGGAAACTTTTTTGCTTCCTCTCAAAGCTGGAGACATATGATTAGCATCTACCTGCTGATATGAAATGGTCAGAAGAGACAAATCTGCTCAGTTCAATTTCTTGCCGTCTCTTCTTGTTTAGCTTATCACTAATAATACATGCTGCCTAGTTGCTTATTCCTTCCAGCATCTGTGCCAGCATATTCCATTAACCAGAATATGATACACTACGTATAATGGAGCCAACAATAACTGCAGTAAAATTAAATTATCAGTTCACTTTGCCAGTCAAGCTTCTGTCATTCAGTAAGCATTTGGACATGGCTGCACAAACACAACCCCTGCATTCGTACACACTGATTATCTGTACCTGGATCTATTTTTATGCAATGTCTATTTAACTCTCTCGCTCTTTGTGCACGCCCAGAATAAATCACAACCTTATAAAATAAAAGCAGAAATCTCATTTCAGCACGGTCACGTTCACTCATCACTTTACAGACCTGTTGCATGTCTAATTCTAACTGATACATATTTTCACTCCAAGACTGTAGCAACTCCTGGAGAACTTCACTCTCAGATTACCTGTATGACAGCACTAAACCAACACGTATTTCCAATATTTTTCATTCCAACAGGCCAGTCACCCACTCTTCTCCAGTTGTTCTGCTTGGGGTTCTCTCCCCAGACTTCACAGCGTTTCCTTTTGGAGCGATTTTTGTATTCAGCAGACAGCACTTCCTGTGGTCTGTCACAAAAGATGGACACCCTGCTGTCAAACACCATCTCACAAAGACTCCCAAGAACTACAGGAATCGTGCTTCCCTCTAGTCACACGTGGGACATCAGATCCGACACTCAACACAACAGGCAAGAGATGTTTTATCAGATTCCAGAAAACTTTCAATTCTCACATGAGGTGGATGAAAAACATGACTGCAAGACAATTAGGCATGGTGATAAGGTGAAGAAGTTAGTGAGATGTGCTTGTTTTCCTCCATGAATCAGCTGCTGGCAAAACTGGTGCCCTTTTAGTGATTACTGGAGGCAAATCCAATCCCTAGTAAAAACGATAGAGCTATATAGTAATGAGGAGAACTGAATAGATGCATGATTTCAAGGTGCATCTTCAACAGATGCCACCATGCCATGACAGTGTCCTTTGGTGTGGCACATCAGCAGCAGCAGTGGGGACTGAGTAAGACACAACTCAACCTGCTTTTTCTCTGGAAACCATCACATTGCAGCATTGCCCCAGAAGTAAAGGTCAGCTACCCATTGGGCAGCAATGGCCCAAACACTTTCTAAAAGCAGTAGATACACATCTGGTAGGTGATTTGTGCTCATTCTGTGGTTATCAGCTTACGAATCCACAATACCAGGGAAAGACAAAAGCAATCTACAGACACACTAACCTTTCAGCAGCATCTCGTTCTGCAGCCTGAGATTTTGGAGGTTCCAGTGGTCTGAAGGCATCAAGTGTGCCAAGGTCATCTCCGTTGTTAGGGGTAAGAGCAGCAGTAACATCTAGAAGAGGAGGCAGAGCCCTGATCAGTTTTCTACCAGGAGCAAGCATACGTTTTGATAAGGAACTTCTAGAAAATGTTACACATCACCATTATGTTTTCTCAGTTAATATGAGCACAATTTTCTAGCTCAAGTTTTAAATACAAATCCTTGTAGCTTCGGTTGTGCTGGGGAACCTAAAAAAGGCCACTGAGTGGGCTGGATGAGGAGAACAGGACAGACCATGCAGCTGTGCACTGGCCAGATCTCCTTACAGATGAGTTCAGAGCCTGGGGGAACACTTCAAAACTCCTGAAATAATGAAACAGGGACATTAGCTGCTGCTTATATGTGCTGTGCCTTGATGGCAGTACTGACAACTAACACTGTTTTCAGAAACAAAGGGTTTCAATAAAGTGGGCACAATCGCACAGAACCACTTCCCTTCACTCCCATCAGGATGCTGGGCTATGTGTAATTTCATGTACTGGCTACATAGGAAAAGAGAAACATTTCTCAGGTAGTCAAACTGCTAGCTTTAACAGCTTCTAAGTTTCCATGGAAATTCGATACTGAACACTCAATTTGCCTGCTCTGCCAGCAGATGCTGCAGAAAGAAATGTACAATCCTTGACAGGGGTCACTTCTCTATTCTGCTTGCTCCCCTTCTAGACAAAACTATGATGTGTCACCTACAAGCACAATTAAACAACTACTAAAGTCACTTTCAGATGTGGCTCTCCTAGAGGAGCTGGAGGAATTCCCTGGGAGACACAAATCTGTCAGAGTGAGCAGAAATTATCCACTCACCTTGTGGGAGCTGTTTGCCCACAGCACTTCCTTCCCAAGCTGATGGCTCCGTGGCAGCCGCGTCCCGAGCTGGCTCCTGAGCGTGCTCCTCAGTCAGGAAGGTGACTGCTTCCATGAGGTCTCCATTGGCAGCCTAGCAGAACAACAGGGGGAAAAAAATCGACAGTGCCAAGGTTACTTCATCTACACTTGCCCAACATTCAATGCTCCTGTGGTGGAGATCAGCAGATGCCCACTGGCTCCACTCGCTCCGGCCACAGCAGAGCATGACCTCAGTGACAAGCTGCAGGAAAAAATGAGTTAACCAAGGCTACAATTTCTCTACTGGAAAGCACTCTGGCTGTATTAATAGGACAACACAGACTCCATGAACTAATTTCATTTCCCTCACAAGGGATTTGAGCACTTGCAGAAGGCCTGAAGTGCCACAGGGCACCTTGCCACCAGGGATCAAACACTCTGTGGATTTCAAGACGTTTGTCTTGTACTCAGCTAGGGCTTTCTTCAGACCAGCGCTATGGGTTTAACTCCTTTACATTTATTCTAACGTGTTCTTCATGAAACATTTAAGAATTTCCTTGCACAAGCCTCTGTGTGCATTTTCAGCACAATCTGCATCCTGCTGTCACACCTCAAGAGGATGGAGGGTGTCTGTCTAATGATTCCAGGCTCATGTGGCTGCAGCTGGTTTTACACCACAATTTACAAGTACCGAAACATGCACAACACGGGGAAATATTTCCAGGAAAACATTGCTCCTTCAAATGCCTGAGATTCCCTTCACTTCAGAGCACAGACGACTGTCCTGGTGATGGACAAGATGATCCCCAGCTCCAAAGCTACCGCTGTTACTGCAGCTACCCAGACCTCCTGGAGCAGTTTATGTGGAGGAAAACCTGCTCTGACCCATTCAATTGGTGTTTACTGCAACACACGGATAACAGCCCCGGAGGAATAGACTTTCCAGGCAATGTTTACAGAGTTCTAGCACAGCACAGATTTTAAGGTCTACTGTTAGCAAAACAAATGGCTCTCAGCTCGGCTTGAGGTTTTTGTTCCAGGTGTGGACAAATACACATGAACCCAAGAAGTGCACATTCCCTGCAGACACTGAGAGCCTGGGCTTGCCTGACTTTTGGGACGAATTCCGAGGTCTCCTTTCCACAGAGCAAAGTGAGCAGGCACAAACCTTTAGAGTGGCGTGGAGGTAAGCTGAATCTTGAATTCCTGTGATCTCTTTCAGCTGGTTTAAAAGCATCTGGCAATCCTACATGCAAGAAATAAAGAAAGCTGGTGAAAAGTGAGCAGGACAGGCATCAAGCTGTTTCTGCAAGGCTTGTCACAAGAATGTTGCTGCTTTCTTTCTTTTTTACTGACAGATTGACACAAAAACCTCATCACTTTCCTGATGGTAAAATCAACATCAGCTTGAAGATCCTATTCCACTTTTTGCCCCCTAGATTAACAGACTAACTTTCGATCCTTGGGTCTGCAGGCCTGGGAGGAAACACTGTTCCAGGCTGTTGGATGCAGGGCACCTGGGGTGGGAAGAAACCCCCTCCCCCAGGCAGCCTCGGCATGTGCAGCAGGACATATAAGGAGGCCCCATGTTCTCAGGGACCAGCCAGGGGCTATTTTCAGTCTGGCTGTACATGCCATTTGTGCGTGTCACTTCTCGCTGACAATAAGGTGTCAGGATAAGGACCGAGGGGCTGCTGAGGGGCTGCTGTCTTCTCCTCCCCCCACTGCACAGGCCACTCCAGGCGCCATGAGACGTTCACTCTTGGCTCTAAGCCAACCTATTCTTTGGTTCAACCATGTCAAAACAAGGATTACAGAAATTCTCTTTAACAAACGTATCAAATCTTTGAAGTCTTGGCTTACCACAGCAGCACAAGTTCCACTCAGTGAGTAGTAAGGCAACTAGTTTTTTGAGCCATCTATCCATTCATCCACCTGTACCACTGACAGGTGCTACTCCACACACACACACACACTGTGCAGACAACACGTATCCACACTGGCGGTGAAAACAACAAAAATCCTAGATTTTTTAAAATGGGAATTCCCCCAAGTTATTACTGATAGTCCCATGTAAAATACTACTTTTGTTCAACTTCTACAATAAAAGTGTGCGTGTGTGCACACCCCTGCTCCAAACCTGTCCCAGGCACGTTTTTAATCCGGAGAAAAGCCAAGAGGCACAGGAAGGCCCCTGGCATGGGGAAGAACCGCCCAGTACAGAGCTGCGGGTAGGAGTTTCACTTCCACAAAGGCAAACCACTTATATCATGTTGCTAATTTTGCTGCCTTCACAAGCGGTGTGCTTGTCAGCCAACCCCACCTAATGCTGCAGGGCATACCTTTCTGTTGGAGAAAAAAAAACCCACGCTAATAAACTGAATTACAATGAAATCTGAGGCAGGGCAGGGCATGATTTTCAGGGCTTTTTCTGCTTCACCAGAAGGACTCACAAAGGCTGCTGTAACCATAAACACCAATTACTGATCCCCTGCTCTAAGCACCACTTTATATTCTTGTGATTTCCAGTGCAATTTTATTCAGCCTTTCATAAGAAAGGTTTGCATTAACAGCAGAGAACTTATCCCATACAAGTTTTGAGAGGCTTGTGGCTGGCTGGCAGCCCACAAAAGCCACCAGGAACCATACACTGTGCAACAAATTAATTAAGTTTTTGGGAAGCGCGCGTGGCTCTGCTGCCATAACTAGTCTGGCTAATTGCTTTTTGAGGTTATGTGCCGTGGTGCTTTAAAACAAGCTCCAGAGCAAGGGTGCTGCTGCTATTAATACATACCACACTTGAAAACCCAAATGAAACCAAAGTCCTACTTGCCACAGAAATCACAACCCAAACCAAAATGCTCTTAATGTGACATTACAGCAACAGGAGATCAGTACAACAGCAAGAGGCCGAGAGGAACAGAGGTTCTAGAGATAAAAACGACACAGCGAGGAATGGAACCAAAACGTTTTGCCACTTTCCTCACTCTGATGTGACTCACCACAGTCACAAGTAGTTTGTTTTGATGAGAAGCTGCAAGCGGGGAAGGGTGCTGGTGCGGTACGAGAGTTCAAGGGGGTTCCAGAAATAACAGCAGGTGAGGAGGAGGAGGAGGAAGGTGGCAGCACGGATAAGGGATGTAGAGCCATGGCCTTCAGCCTCCGCACCTCAGCTGTGCTTTTTATCACAGCAGGAAAATGGACATGAAGTGGGCTAAAAGCCCTAAGATGGAAGCAGGAACAACGCACGCATTCCTGACTGAGGTTTTTACAAACCAATAACCAGCCAATTCTTCCTCCACCAACACACACTCCTGCTCATCAGACATTGTCCTGACACCGTCCCTGTGCAGGCTGTTAAGTGCTGCTGCACAAATGCAGCCTTGAAAGCACTGGCACCCTCTTCCCACTCGTGCCTTTGACAGCGGCCTCTCAGAAGCGTTTCTCTCACATCCTGAGAGCGCAGAGATGCTAGAGGGGAGCGCAGACGCCTGCAGTGGCTGGGCTGCAGTGCCCTGGGCACGGACACCGACCTCGAGAGCCCCGGGGAGAGCCTCGTGTCCCTGCAGCGCTCGGTCCGGGTCCCTTTAGAGCCCTGAGGTCTGAAAGCAACAGTTGTTAGCGGGTACCGGGAGCGGCTGGTTTAGGAAGGGGGAGAAGGAGGAAACCAATTCCTGCTCTTTGCAGAGGAGGCGGCGGTGGGAAGGCCCCCCTGTGCCCGCAGCACGGGCCGCTACCGA
>NW_009951820.1:609808-618993 GCF_000747805.2 Chaetura pelagica | reverse complement strand
TCAGAGCCCGACACGGAGCCACCCCCCCGAGGCTCGGAGGCTCCGGCCCTGTCAGCGGCTCGTCAGAGACCGGGGCCCCGCACACGAGACGGGACTCGCCCCGAGCAACGCGGCTCAGCCCAGCCCCCCGGGCACTGGCCGGCAAAACCTGCTCCTGCGTCATCAGAAACGCGTCACTTGCAATTGCTGATCCGCATTTCTCCTCAGTCCGAGCACCGCAGCCACAGCAGCGGCGACGCTGGCACCGGAGTTGCCATGGAGCTGCAGGACGAAGGGTGTTGCGGGGTCAGACAATGCCATCACCGTCCCCCCTGTCTGCTGATTCCTAAAGCGCCCTTGCCTGGCTGGCATAGTCCACAGTTGGATTTTCCCTGGGCTATCACAGAGCATTCCCTGCCTTCTGCTTCGGAAGAGGTGCGGGAATGTCAATGTGGCCCTTTCTGGGATTGTCACTAAAACCAGATGCTCGGTAAAGTTTACATGCAATGTAAGAAATGCTGCCCCCAAGCAGCTCCTGCCACCTCCATCCTTTGCCTTCCACTTGGCACAGGGATGTGCCTATGAGGGACCATCCCGGGGAATTTCCATGGGTACCAAATACACTTGAGACAGCAAATGATCTTCTGCAGAATGAACTTCTCATCTGGAGTTCCAGCTTTGGCAGCAGGATGAGGGAGCTGTCACTGCCCCTTGGCCACAACCCAGCTCTGGGTGGTGCCACCCAGCAGACTCCTTCAGTCCTTCCTTGCCAGGATCCTGTTCTTAAACAGAAGCAACAAAAAGTTTTTGTCTCCCTTGGCCACAAAATCTGCCCCCAGCACAGTGTCCTGCTGGGCCCTTATCTCCAGCTCAGCCCCCTGAAGCAGAGACTCCACCAAATCCTGTGAAATCCTGGGTCATGGGGCACAGACCATGCAGCTTGGAGATGTTCACCTTCCCCTTGCCACCCCACACATGGTGCAGCGGCAGCTGACCTCCCCAGCACTGCTGCAGCCCTCCCTGGCTTGCCCTGCATCTGCCTCTGCCTTCCCTCCCTGGCCCAGGAACATCCCCTGGACTGCAGCATCCGCTGGACCAGGAGCATCCCTAGACCAGAAGCATTCCTGGCCCAGCCAGGTTGCTCCACTACCCTGCAGAACAGCTCCTTGCTTGTGGAAGAAGGGTGGTTTCATTTTATTAAAACCCAGGCTAGAAGCCTATGGTTTCTGGTTGAAAAGGCTTCTTAAAAACAACAGCTACAGCAGAATAGTCGGGGTGAGAGAGGCAGACAGGAGATTTTTACCTACAGGTAACCAGCGTGTGGACAATCTCTGCTGCAAATCTACCCCTGAGGTCTCTGCCAAGGAGGTGGCAGGCAGCTGGAGCCCAGCTTCCCTCTCCTGCTTCCCTCTCCTGCCCAGCAAGGCTCTGGCACAGGTCTCCTTTAAAAAATAAAAATAAAAAGGAAAAGACGGTCACAGAAAACTAAACACAGACTGGGTCTGCTCTCAGCAAGGCAATTCCTGTCTAACCTCAGGAGCTATCGTGCCTGCGATGCGTGGCTGCCATCCCTGCTCTGAGGAGTTGGATCTCCTTCATTAACAGCAATGGGCTCCAAACACCTTCCCATACTGGTTATTACCCGGCTTTAATGTGTAATGAAATGGTGGCAGAATATTGTGAACACCTGAAGGGTGTCTAATGGGGAAAAGGACTGAAGGGGAAGTGCTTCCCCCCTTCACTGGAGGATTTAAAGGCATTGGGCTCGAGTGCCTATGTCCGTGCGGGGCACCCGCCTCCCCCGGCAGCCGCTGCGCGAACCGAGGGTGTAGCACTGGGCACCTGCCCTGGCCTCTGCTTCTGCCGTGGAGACGTGCAAGGGTCAGACTCCTCTATCCCCAGGGATTCTCACAGCACCCTGGGGATCCAGTGACCCTGTGCACCCCTGAGGACTACTGCCCTGTGGGAGGCTGGCTCCCTCTCCCAGCCCCCACCAAGTCTCCAGCACCCACTGGTGCGGGGGCTGCAGCGAGCCCACCCGTGCCAGCAACAGCAGCCGTGCCTGTAGCAGAGTTTGTTTCATGTCTCGCAGTGTTAAATCACAGCAGACATGCAATTTGGGGGAGCGTGAGGCTCTGTAATGGGCAGCCTCGGGCGCGTGATGGGGCCGGGGCAGCCGGCAGCCGCGCTGCCAGCGCTGCACCAAGAGCTTTTATTGCTTTTGACGCTCCGGACGCGCTCTGAAAGGCGAGTCCCAGCAGCAGGCAGGAGGCTGCTTCCCTCTCCCGTCTGCTCTGCATGGGCAGGGGCTGTGCGTGCCACAGCTGAGACGTCCCTCCCTGGTCCCAAGCCTGGTTGCAGCATCCAATCCTGCACAGGGCTCAGTGGAGCTCCTGGGCTAATAGTGCTATGGGAATAGCACCAGCACAGGGCTTGGTGACATTCCTGTTAAGGGCAGTATGGGCCAACGGGGGATGCTGAGCGTTGCTAGTCCCCTGGCAGAGCAGGATGCTGAGCATCACTCACCCCGTCATGGATGGAAGATGCTGAGAATCCCTCATCCCATCACATCCACACAGACCTTGTGCCAGTTCCTGCACTGTCCTCACACTCTGACACCACCAACAAGCACTATCCAGCATCCACGACTTGCAAGACCAAAGCACCTGCTCTCGGCATTGCTTCCCTGGGAAAAAGCCCTTAATCAACTGAAAAGCTGAAAAAATTATTCTAGGAGCTAAGAGGACACACACAAACAGGGACTAGGGCTCTACTGGCAGTCATTGCCTGCAACATCTCAGGTGACATGCAGCTCCTCCAGCAGCCCTGTGAAAGGTCTCCATCCCAGCGCTGAGATGCTGTGGACAGACCCTGGGCAGGATGTGGGGATGAGCCACGGGAAGCCCCAAGATGCCAAGTGCTTTGATTCCCAGAAAAGCAATTACCATGCAGCAGATTACAGGGCTAATAAAATCCCATTACGCCATTTCAGAAGGTAAATCTGATCCGGGCGCTGCCGATTGATATCAGCCACCCCACAAAAGGTCCCGCAAGAGCCCCCGCGCGCGCGTAATATGAGGCTATAATAGATCACGCTAATTAGATATCCAATAACAGGAGGCCTGATAGGAACTACATTAAAATCTCTTTAAGATGAAGACGTAAAACCCAAGGGAGAAAATTTAGAGTTAATGGTGCTGCAGCAGAGGCTCCGCTGGAGCGGCCCTGGCCCCTCCGCCTCATCCCGCCCGCCGTGGACACGGGGCCAGAGGAGAGTGGGCAGCGCGGGCAAGGTCTCCAGCGCCGCGGTGGCGCTGCCCGTGATTCCCATCTCCCAGATTCAATAAGGGGAACGAGCTCCGAGCTGCCTGCGCTCCCCGGGAGGTGACTTGCCAGCCGTTAGCGGAGCCAAGAAATCAAATTAGAGCCGGCTCTGCTCTCGCTCGCTGCCTGACACTGCTGCTGGCAGCCGAGGGGGAGTTCATCAGGGCCGCGCACTAATTCTTATCTCATTTAAGTGACTCCACGCTGCCAGCTGATGCGATTTGCTCCACACCGCCGCGGGCTCCGGGCTCTGCCCACCACTTCCCCAGCACTTCCAGCAGCTTCACGGGGGCCCGGGCACCTGCAATGTGTACAAACACAAACATATGTCTGTGTCTATATTCCACTGTAGGGGAGGAGGGTTGAGGGGAGGGTGCCCTGCCAGGTAGAGAGACCTTGACCAGCCCCAAGGACATGATGCGCCGCGCTGCCAGCGCTGCACCAAGAGCTTTTATTGCTTTTGACGCTCCGGACGCGCTCTGAAAGGCGAGTCCCAGCAGCAGGCAGGAGGCTGCTTCCCTCTCCCGTCTGCTCTGCATGGGCAGGGGCTGTGCGTGCCACAGCTGAGATGTCCCTCCCTGGTCCCAAGCCTGGTTGCAGCATCCAATCCTGCACAGGGCTCAGTGGAGCTCCTGGGCTAATAGTGCTATGGGAATAGCACCAGCACAGGGCTTGGTGACATTCCTGTTAAGGGCAGTATGGGCCAACGGGGGATGCTGAGCGTTGCTAGTCCCCTGGCAGAGCAGGATGCTGAGCATCACTCACCCCGTCATGGATGGAAGATGCTGAGAATCCCTCATCCCATCACATCCACACAGACCTTGTGCCAGTTCCTGCACTGTCCTCACACTCTGACACCACCAACAAGCACTATCCAGCATCCACGACTTGCAAGACCAAAGCACCTGCTCTCGGCATTGCTTCCCTGGGAAAAAGCCCTTAATCAACTGAAAAGCTGAAAAAATTATTCTAGGAGCTAAGAGGACACACACAAACAGGGACTAGGGCTCTACTGGCAGTCATTGCCTGCAACATCTCAGGTGACATGCAGCTCCTCCAGCAGCCCTGTGAAAGGTCTCCATCCCAGCGCTGAGATGCTGTGGACAGACCCTGGGCAGGATGTGGGGATGAGCCACGGGAAGCCCCAAGATGCCAAGTGCTTTGATTCCCAGAAAAGCAATTACCATGCAGCAGATTACAGGGCTAATAAAATCCCATTACGCCATTTCAGAAGGTAAATCTGATCCGGGCGCTGCCGATTGATATCAGCCACCCCACAAAAGGTCCCGCAAGAGCCCCCGCGCGCGCGTAATATGAGGCTATAATAGATCACGCTAATTAGATATCCAATAACAGGAGGCCTGATAGGAACTACATTAAAATCTCTTTAAGATGAAGACGTAAAACCCAAGGGAGAAAATTTAGAGTTAATGGTGCTGCAGCAGAGGCTCCACTGGAGCGGCCCTGGCCCCTCCGCCTCATCCCGCCCGCCGTGGACGCGGGGCCAGAGGAGAGTGGGCAGCGCGGGCAGGGTCTCCAGCGCCGCGGTGGCGCTGCCCGTGATTCCCATCTCCCAGATTCAATAAGGGGAACGAGCTCCGAGCTGCCTGCGCTCCCCGGGAGGTGACTTGCCAGCCGTTAGCGGAGCCAAGAAATCAAATTAGAGCCGGCTCTGCTCTCGCTCGCTGCCTGACACTGCTGCTGGCAGCCGAGGGGGAGTTCATCAGGGCCGCGCACTAATTCTTATCTCATTTAAGTGACTCCACGCTGCCAGCTGATGCGATTTGCTCCACACCGCCGCGGGCTCCGGGCTCTGCCCACCACTTCCCCAGCACTTCCAGCAGCTTCACAGGGGCCCGGGCACCTGCAATGTGTACAAACACAAACATATGTCTGTGTCTATATTCCACTGTAGGGGAGGAGGGTTGAGGGGAGGGTGCCCTGCCAGGTAGAGAGACCTTGACCAGCCCCAAGGACATGATGCTGTGACACGGAGGGAAGGATGCTGTGCAGGGCACCAGCGAACACATTTTTGCTCTTAATCATACAGGACCAGCCTTTGCTCACAGTCTTTTTTGCCCAAAGGTGTTGAATATTTAGGGAGATATGGAAAGATTAGCTTTCCTGTGCTGAAATTTGCAGGCACATGCAAATTGCTGCACTGAAAACAGACCCTGGTCTGGGTGCAGTTTTTTTGGGGGGGCTGGGGAATTCTTGCTGTCCCTAGGCATGTACTGCCTACAGCCTGTATCTGCCAGCACATCCATGTCTGGCAGGACAGATCCACCCACCACAGGAGCTGTGGTACCACCAAAACCCCCATTCTCCCTGCTGTAAAGCTACCCTGCAGCAGGGCTGTGTCTCTTAGACCTCCCTGGACAGACACCCCATCTCAGAGGGTTCCCCTGACTTTCTCACCTCGGATGAGCTCCAGGAGCCCTTAAGCATTCTCCTTCCACTGCTCCTCCTGCACTCAGGCATGGTGTTTGCCCCTCAAAACCTGCTTTCCTATGGCTCAGTGCCCAGGGAGGGGATAGGGTGCCCCAGGGGAACTGGGAAGCAGGCTGGGTGGGTTCATCTCCCATCCTCCCAGCCTGAAACTTGATGCAGCAGCAGAGGCTGATCGCCAGATTAATTGGGCGTTCTCAAAACGCAGTGGTGCGGAGAAGGACAGAGTGCTGGCTGCCTCTCTGCCGGGGCTCACAGTGCTACTGGAGCAGGGGAGGCTCAGCCATGGTGCCCATGCCTTTTGGGGTGCTCCTGGCCCTGCTGCCACTTGCTGGGACTCTGCAGAACTCAGGTAAGGTGAGGGGCCCTGGGGCTGGGCTGGGGCAGAGCAGATGCTCCCTACACCCAAAGGCAACTTTCCCAGCTGCAGGCAGCACTGTGTGCACAGTCTGCTTCTTACAGAAATGTTAATGCTATGGAAAACAGCATATCTGGGAGAAGCTGGGTCTGGGGACCCCCCTCTGTGGGCACCCAGGGGTGCCTCTGCCTGGGGATGCAGCAGGTAACTCTGTGTTCAGCCGGCTCCATGCTGTGAACTCATCAGGATGGGGCTCTGAAGTGCTCCGGAGTGTGCAGAGTCCCAGCCCTGAGGACAGAGAGAAGTTGGGTGATCTCCTGCCTGCAGCCCTCTGTCTGGCAGTGGCTGCCCCAGCCCTTCACCCCACAGACAGATTTCTCTGATATAACATGTTATCCCTGCTAAAGCAAAGCCAGAGTTTGGGGATGGCAGCATGCAGAAGTGATGCCACACCTGTGGTTTGTAACCTCAGCTCTGCATGCCACAAAACCAGCTGCCCAAGTATTCACAAACTATCACTATTATTTTCTCCTGCTTAAGCTTCCCAGGAAACAGCAGAAAAATCCTTGTGCTGTTTTCAGCATAGCTGAAAGCTTTCTTGTAGATTTGTAACTTGGGTCTTTAGAGCATTTCCCTGCATCCCCCTTAACCCCATCTTAAAAGACAGATTAAAGTTCCCTTCCTAGCCGCTTTTCCCAAGTTATCACAGATCTATTCCAATTAGTCTCTTTCATTATGTGAGAATCAGACTCTGGGGCGGGGAGTGCTGCAGAGCAAAGGCACGAGCGTGGCTCTACTGCTCTGACTCGGCCAAGGCATCGCTGGCTGCCTGGCAGAGAGGACATGGGTTCTGAGAGCGATTTGCTCTGTGGTTAATGCTGCCAGCACCAGCAGCCCAGGGTTGTTTCCATAGGAAGCAAACCCTAAGATGCCTAACAAATACCAGGATACCTAATAAACATGTTTAGAGCCTGGCTTATCTCTCACTTTTGCCTCCTGCACCTGTATAGCAAAGAAAAAACAACCCTGGAAGGAGCCAGTGGCAGGGCACTTACCTGGAAGCAAGTCCCTTGTCATAGCCCACTACTACTGTCCAGGCAAGGTGGAGCATGGCAGACCTGCCCTCCAAGGCCTGGGCAAGGTCTACACAGCCCCATCACACCACCAGCAGAAGACATGAATAAAATGTTAGGTGATGGTTCTGGCAGGTCTGTTTCCTGTCAGGATGCTCCTATTTAATTTTGATGGGAAACAACAACAGGGAAGTGAGGGATGGCAGCCAGCAGCATCCCGCAGTTCACAGCACACCTCTGATGTGGGCAGCCCCCTGTCCATCCACTCTGTCTGTCCATCCACCCCGTCTGTCCATCCCTCCACCCCTCCTCTCTTCCATGCCTCCCTGTCCTGCAGGTACCCGAGGTGGGAGCCAGACCCCGGAGCCTGCTGAGCCCGCCCTGCGCCGCCTGTCCCACCACCTGCTGGCACACTACCAGAAGGGCACCCGCCCCGTGCGGGACTGGCGAACGACCACCAACGTGTCCATCGACCTCATGGTCTACGCCATCCTCAGCGTGGTGAGTCCTTGGCTCCCTGCCCCGTGCTGGGGTGCAGTTGCCCTTGGTGTGGGTGGCTGCTGCACATTCCTGGTGAGGGGAGCTGTACCTGATGTGCTGCATTCTCCTGGCATGGCATGCTCTGCCCATCCTCCAGAGAACCAACAGTGTCTCCTCTTCTTCCTGCAGGATGAGAAGAACCAGGTGCTGACTACCTACATCTGGTACAGGCAGGTGAGCAGATGAGACCTTGGAAACCTGTTCCACCCTTGCTGGGGGCTCAGGGCTGAGCCCACCAGCAAATACGGGTTGTCCCATGGGAGAGGATCATAGCAAGGTCCAACCTGTCCTCTGTGGTCAGACCTCTATGAGGCACAAATTTCCAGGCTCAGGGTTTGTGCTCTGTGTTTTGCACCATTGAGTGGTGAGATTGCTGCAGGAAGAGCCTGTCCTCCCTTCTGTGTCTGACTCTGGAGATCAGTACCCATGACAGGATGCTGCCATGGGCAGAGGTCCCAGCAGGGCAGAGGGGACCTTGCCTCCCAGCCCCTCTCCTTTGTCCCCCAGCACTGGACAGATGAGTTCCTCAGGTGGGACCCAGCGCACTTTGACAACCTGATGCAGATCTCCCTCCCTGCTGAGAGCATCTGGGTGCCCGACATCCTCATCAATGAGTTGTGAGTGAGGCGAGACCCCCCCGGGGCAGTGGCAGGGGCTCAGGCACCCCGTGCCCACCGTGGACACGAGCTGCCCATGCTTTGTATTCCCGGCACAGAGCTGGCAGAGTCGGGCGAGCCACAGATGGGGAACAGCTCGGCTGTTGGGCTGGTTCCAACGCTGGCTAACAGCAAGCGCCCATAATTACCTGCGCCGTGCTGGGGGTGGGATCCAGATATCTGGAGAAAGGCTTTGTGAAGCCAGTACAATGCGAAGGCAGCTGCAGAGCTGCCGGCCCTTCCTGCGATACCAGCCGGCGTCCTTCCCGCTCTGCTGGGATTTAAGGTGCTCCTCCCAGCTCCAGAGAGCCCTAGAACCAGGACACAAATGCTGCTTGGGCTGGGAGAAGGCAGCAGCCCTGGAAGAGCAGGGTTGATGCCAGGCAGGCATGTTCCCTGGCTACTGCCACAAAAGCAGCATGAGGGTAAACCTCAGCCCAGGAGCCCTGCCCAGAGCACTACCCAGCCCTGCTCTCTGTCCCTCACGCCCTTAGTGTGGACGTCGGAAGGTCCCCCCGTGTTCCCTACGTCTACGTTGGCCACCACGGGGAGGTGCAGAACCTAAAACCCATCCAAGTGATGACTGCCTGCAGCCTGGATATCTACAACTTCCCTTTCGACGTCCAGAACTGCTCACTCACCTTCACCAGCTGGCTGCACCACGGTGAGTGTCGGCCCTCCCGCGGCCGGAGCTCCGTGCACAAGGCAGCTCGCCCCTCTAGATGGCCCCAGCGGATCGGGGAAGCGTGCGGGGAGGGCAGGCGGCCTCCTCGGCTGGAGGGGCCGGCAGGGGGCGGGGGCCCCCCG
>NW_009951820.1:607855-609397 GCF_000747805.2 Chaetura pelagica | reverse complement strand
TGCCTGTGCACCCGTGGTCCTCACCTCTCGTCTGCCCCTCAGTCCATGACATCAACCTCTCGCTATGGAGGCAGCCGGAGCTGGTCAAGTTTGACCGGAGTGTCTTCATGAACCAGGGCGAGTGGGAGCTGCTCTATGTCCTCAGTCACTTCCAGGAGTTCAGCGTCAAGAGCAGTGACAGCTATGCTGAGATGAAGTTCTATGTAAGGGTCTTTGGTCACTGTGCTGCTCACGGATGGGGGTCTAACAAAGGGTCTTGCCACCATCTCTGTTGCTTGATCATCCGACTGCTCCCTGCCATACTGCTCCTGCCCTTCCTCTAACATCCCACCATCCTTGCCCACTTGGCAGAGAGCTGCACAGGCTCAAGCCCTCATTCCAACTCTTTACTGAGCCTTTCCTGTCTCTCTGACCCACAGGTAGTCATCCGGAGACGCCCTCTCTTCTACACCGTAAGCCTGCTGCTCCCCAGTATCTTCCTGATGGTCATGGACATCGTGGGCTTCTATCTGCCTCCCAACAGTGGTGAGAGGGTCTCTTTCAAGATCACCCTCCTGCTGGGCTACTCAGTTTTCCTCATAATTGTATCTGACACGCTGCCCGCTACAGCTGTCGGCACCCCCTTGATAGGTACGGTGGCAGTAGCAGGAGCTGCTGCTCCACATGGAGAGCACAGGCTCCCTTGGGAGGTCTTGCTCAGTGCCACGATCTGTGTGTGGGCCTTTGCAGGCCACTCACCTTGCTGACATCCCAACAGGCATCTACTTTGTGGTGTGCATGGCACTGCTGGTGATCAGCCTGACAGAGACCATCCTCATTGTGCGCCTGGTGCACAAGCAGGATCTGCAGCCCCAGGTCCCCCACTGGGTGAAGCACCTGCTGCTGGAACGAGCCACTGTCCTTCTCTGTATCCGGGACAGAAAGAAACTGAGCCAGAGCAGGACGCAGAGCTTGGACATCACCAGGCAGGTGGAGAACACCGACAGCACAGGTAAGGACTGGCTACATCCATGCAGCCCTGATTGCATAGTGATCCGGATACTGGGGTCACCTGCAAGAATCCCAACTCCCCTCTAAGGTTTTTTTTCATACTTACCTCTCTTGATCCCACAGCCAAGCTGAACCCCTACAGCTGTGAGGACCCTCGGGAGTCTGAGGCGGCGGAGGGTGTGAGGCCCACATCAGAGGGCTCCCTGCTGGCACATGGCATCCTGCGCGAGGTCACCGCCATCCGCCAGTTCCTGGAGAAGCGTGAGGAGTTCCGTGACGTCGCCCGTGAGTGGCTGCAAGTGGGCTATGTCTTGGATGTCCTGCTCTTCCGGGCCTACATGGTGGCTGTCCTGGCCTACAGCATCACGCTGGGTACCCTCTGGTCGGTGTGGCGAGATGCCTGAACAGCGCCTGACTTGGGGGGGGGCTGGAGAGGTCAGCCCCCAACCCTGCCTTGCTCCTCAGTGGGGGACTCACTGGGGTTTGCTGGCCAGGGCTGTGTTTTCACCACCTTGCTCCCCAAGGAACTAGGCACGAAGGCAGAGCTGAGAT
>NW_009951820.1:607050-607793 GCF_000747805.2 Chaetura pelagica | reverse complement strand
GGTCCCCGGGGGTCCCCACCGAGAGAGGGAGTGGTCCCCAATGTCCTAGGGGTCTCACTAAATTGGAGGTCCCCACTGAACTGCGGGATGCCGGTCCCCCTGGGGGTCCCCCCTTCCCTGAGGGTTCCCCTACACCTCACCCTGGCCACACCTGTATCCCCTTCTCCGTTACTCCCCCCAGGCCGTTATTCCCCCCCACCTGATCGCTGCGCATGCTCACCCAGCAGATCTCCGTCACACTCCTGCACAGTAAACTAGGAGAGAACCAGTGTCAGCCAACAGTAACTGAACTGGGGTGCAAACAGGACTGGTTTCATGGGGACAGGGTGCCAGGAGACATATGGTGTCCTCAAATCCAACTACAGCTTGGTAAACCCTGCTGCTCCCACCAGGGTGAGAAGAAAAACACTGGCTGCTTCCCAGTGCTGGGACAGAGCCCAACCTGTTGGAGCAGACCTGCCCCAGGCAGCACCTGCTCTCAGTTCAGGGCTGGGCGTGTCAGGAAGCTGGTAGAAGAAACATCAGTGTTTTCGGGGTGGTTCGCAGCCCCACACTTGCCTGAGACCCTGTGAAGGCGCAGCTCGCTCTTCATGCAGGGAACTTGCCTGAGAAACCAGTGTGGGCACCATCCTGGGAAGTGCTGGAGATGCTCTGGCTCTCCTTTTTGTGCCCCCAAGCCTGCCAGCTCTGGACCAAGGGCCCTGCTTGCTGTCCTGGAGCCATCACCTGCAGGAAAACTTCCT
>NW_009951820.1:599709-606488 GCF_000747805.2 Chaetura pelagica | reverse complement strand
AGTGATGGGGCTGAGGATGGGCAGAAGGGGCTCCCGCCGGTGCCAGCCCCTGCTAATGCGCCGATGGTCGGTAAGTGGCTGCCTATTGATGAGGTGTCCAGCTAAAGAGTTGGCGAGACACTAAATCAGCCCATTGATCCTGCTGAGATCGATGGTGCTACAGACCTGATCACTGCAGTGGGCAATTAACACCCTCTGGAATGAGCTGCCTTCATGTAACATCAAACGCTCCAACAGACAAATCCAATGCGCCCATTGACCCCAGCACGTCTGAGGAGGGGAAGAGGCAGTAGGATCCCCAGCTGGCCTTGCCATCCTTCTCCCACATGATGGGAACCCGGGTACCCCTTAAGGACCCCCTGCGGGATGCTCACCTGTGGATGCTGCATCCCCTGGATCCCACTGGCAGACACGCAGTCCTCAGCCTTCCCTGCACTAGGAAGCTGTCCTGCACCCAACCCAACCCTTCATGCAACTCAGAGGTCCTTTTCCCCTGGAAGCAGAGGCTGCCCATGCTGGAGGAAAGATCCAGGTTCTCTCTCTGCACTCTTGCTCCTCTGGGAAGTTCTGCACAGGAAAAAGTTCTAGGCATCTGACAGGAGTCTGGATTTTCCTCTTTAAAAATATATATATTTAAAAAATCAATAAATCTGAACCTAATCTACTTAATAAAGGCTTAATGAGGACATAATGTTGATGGAACAGAACATTGTTGCAGCGTAATCGCTCCCAGCTGCCGCGCGAGTGTGCACACAAAGGCCCGGCGACGATTTCCCCATTATTTTACCAGCGCCTTTGTCTGGGCCAAGCACCAGCCAGGGTTGTATGTCCCTCCTCCCAGGAATGCTGCATCCAACGCAGAACCAATGCTCTCCCCAAAAAACACCCTGCAAGATCTATGCAGGGGGAGGTCTCTGGGACCTTCACCAGGACCCTGGGGTGGGCACACAACCCTCCAAAACCCACCGGGACCTCCAGGTACAGCAATGAGCCGAGCCTCTACACCAGCATGCCCAGCACATGCCATCCATCTCTGGAGAAAAATAAGGGATGCTCTGCTCCCAGTGACTCCTACTGTGCTGTAATTAACATTTAACTGCCCTGTAACACCCAGGTAGGGGGGTGCAGCACCTGGGGCACATGAGGACACTGGCAGCACCCACCGGGCCCCGCAGTGACTTGCCGCAGCAGGAGCAGGCGCTGCCGCTAATGTAGTCGGTAAATAAATAGAGGAGGGCTTAAGCTCAGTGCCGAGCAATCAGTCGGGAGCCTCGGGATAATTAACGCGGCGGGGGGCGGCTGGCTCCGCGGGCAGCTTTAAACCAATGGCTTCACTTTCATCCAGGTGAGCCCACTCCCTGCCCGCAGGGACATGGACATCCCAGGGACACCCCCATCCACCAGGGTGGGATTGGGGATGGGACTCCCCAGACTCACCGCCATGGACCCGGGCGCACCGCTGGGACGCATCCCTCCTCCTCCTCCCAGCAGGCACGGGCACGGGAACAGGAGACAGCAGGCCGAGACAATGGAATTAACTTTATTCGTTGTTTTTTTTTGTTTTCTAACTGCAGATTCAAGGTATACAACTGAACATTGCTATTTTTCTTATGAGACTTATAAATAAAAATACAAAAAATGTTCACTACAAAAAAATCTACTGTTAGTAGGATGTAAAAAATATTCTCTTTGCTATAGAAGGCACGAACTTCACTTAGTGACACATGGAGAGAAAAAAACCTGCAGCAGTATATTCTTCTTTTTTTTGTTTGTCTTTTCCTCTGTCAGAAACACTGAAATCTTACAAAGAAATGCATCTGAATCTACACAGGACGAAGGCAGATGCAGAGAGCTGCAACTAGGAGACACCACAACTGGGGTTGGGTTTGGATTTTTTTGTTGTTTTTTGGGGGTTTTTTTTGTCTTTTTTTAAAATTATTTTTTTTCAGGAAACTTTTAGCTAACGGCATCTGTGGCTAGAGGACAGAGAGAACTTGCAAGCAGAACCGCAGGGGAGGGAAGGGCGAGGGGAGAGAGGAAGTAATACAAAAAAGAAAATAAAATAGGAGCCAATAGATACTCTGAGGAACCGAGGGGGAACTTGGGCACCTTCTGGGAGGTGCTGAGGTAGACGGAACGAGGACAGTGAAGGACCTGAACCACGAGCGGCAACACAGGGCGAGGGGACGGCGGGTGGGCGCTCACGACACCGACACGAGGCGGGGAGAAGGGCCCTGCGCCCCGCCGGGCGCTTGGTCCTCACGGCAAGCTTACACATATATATACTTACATATATATATATATATATATGGCGGGGCAGCGGGGGCTGTGCCACAGCAAATGGCTGCGGGGACACGCGGGACCTCACTCCGGCACCGGGAGGCCGCGGCACTTCCGCAGAGAGGGATGGGAGGTTAAAGCAAAAAAAGCCACATGAGCTCAGCTGTGTGCTCCACAGCCAGCAGCCACCGCGCACGCACCAGAAATTGCAGCAACTTTCCGTGTGAAAGAACTATTTTTTGTTGTTTTGTTTTTTAAATTTTTTTTTCCTTTTTTTTTTTTTTCCTCCTTAGGCACAACAATTAAACAAGCCGTTCTCCACAGTCACTTCCTGGATTGTACAACTTACACAGAGCAGCAAGGGGCACACGTTCGTGTGAAGCTGGAGCAGGCTGCACTGGAGGATGCCACCCCTGCATCTCCACTTGGCTCTGGGAGAGGTGGGATGGGCTGTGCCAGGACCCCCAGCCCAGGGGGCTATTGGCATCCTCCAACCTGTACCCAGGCACCATCCTATGACCCCCAACTCTTTCTCACCCCCGTTTTCACCCAAACGCAACAAAATGACAAAAAAAAAAAAGCCGCAGGCACTGCACGGGACAGCAACGGCCCCGCTCCCGCGGAAAGAGAAACACAACAAAAACAAACACAAGAGGTAGCTTCAGAAACAAAGCCCCTGGCCCCGCAGGGCTGGGCAAAAAATACCAGTTTTGGTAAAGGATAATGCACAATGGGAGGCTAGCAGGGAATGGGCCGCCGCGCCGACCTTCCACTGCCCCTTGTTCCCCCCAAATCAATAAAAGCTCATGAGGTCACAAAAAACCGAGGTAATTTCAAGTAAAATGTGCTAAACGCGGAAATACTCCAAAAGAAAGTTAAAAAAATTCAAACAAAAAGCAAAAAAACCAAACCAGCGAGCAAAGCCACCTGCCACTGGGCACCCCTCGCTTATGGGCTGGGAAAAACACCAGGCACCTCCCAAGTGCCCCAAACGAGCTCCCCCACTGGAAACGAAGCTGCACTCCGGCACTGACCGTGCATCACCAAACCAACCACACCTCCCACAGGGGCTTCACCCTCTACCCAGGAAGGTGGGCAGGAAGGAAATGCATAGAGAGGCCTTTGGTTGGGGCAGGGCAGTGTCACCTTTGGGTGCCCCTCGTGCTCATCTGGACACTGGCAGCACTGCCAGCACCCTGGCTGCCTTTCCCACACACCCTCCTCCAGCCAGGAGCCCCTCTGGATGCTCTGGGATCATTCCCTGGGAGCTGGCACTCTCCCACCTGTGATGCTGCCACCCAGGAGCACAGGAACCCCCAAAACGGGGGCTGAGCCCTCCATGAAGGTCATCACAGTGGGCTCTATATGGTGACAGAAGACACCAGATACGGAGGCCAGCCCCAAGTGCTGGCCATATGTACACCTTTGGGGAAGTGCATTGTTTCTATGTGCTGTTCCCAGCAGTGATGGAGGGGCTGGCCAGGGGTGAAAGCCACCAGCAGTGAGGCGGTAAGGGCAGCTGGGGAGGAGGAGTGGGGGCCTGAGGAAGGGGCCAGGGTGTCTGTCCCTCTGCCCTGGTGTGAGCCACAAGATCCTTCTGGCAAGAAGCAATGAACAAGAACCGCGAACAAACAAGGCGGTGGACGCTGCGGGTTGGGTGGTGAGGTTTTTTTTGCCCAGTCCTCCAGCACTCAGCCCCGCTGCCCCTGTGCCTCCTGCCTCAGACATAGCAGAGGTAGAGATAGGTCTTCTCTATCCGCCAGTCGGTGGGGATCTCCTCTGGCTTGTGGCCCTTCATGTGCTTCTGCATGGCGGAGAGGCTGGGGCAGTACTCCAGGCAGATGGTGCACTGGTAGGGGGAAGCGCCGTTGTGGGTCCGGAGGTGTTTGATCATGGCTGAGTAGTCCCGGGAGCGCTGGTGGCACAGCTTGCACTCGAAGGGCTTCTCGCCTGCAGGAGATGATGGTAATTAACCACCCAGCATCGGCGCTGCCGTGGCAGGCACAACCAATAACCAGGTAATGAACAGCAAAACCCATTTCCCTGCTGACCCCCTATTACAACACGCTGCGAGTTCGAGGGTTCATTATTCCTGGACCACGCTGCTGCATCCCGCTGCGGGAAGAGATCCAGCCCCCTGCTCCCTGGTAGTGCCCCCCAGCATGTACCTGTGTGGACCCGGTAGTGGGTCTCCAGCTGGTGCTTGAGGCTGAACTTCTTGCCGCAACCGTTGCACTCATAGGGCTTCTCGCCGGTGTGGATGCGCTTGTGGCCCTTTAGGGTGCTCTCATCACGGAAGCAGCTGCCGCAAAACTCACACTCGTAGGGGTGGTCGCCTGCAAGCACACACAGGTCAGAGCTGCCAAACCACACCAAGAACAGTCCCTAGCCCAGGACCAGCACCCATTGCCATGGGGACGGAGTGCCCTGGCTGCCCCAGCATGGCACAACGGTCCCTGCATCCTCTTGCAGATGCTCAGGCTCATAACTGGGTAAGGGACAACAGGGCACCATATCCTTCCTGCCACCCCTTCCCATGTTTTTCCCCAGCATCACTGGCAAGACCTGGCCCTGGGCAGCTGATAAATGAACTCCGGTTCGGCACCAAAGGCAGAAGGCTTTGAAGGAAAGGTGAGGGCTCCAGCTACTTATTTATTACAGCCGCTAAGGCAAGGACAATAAAGATAGATTGATCGTCCAAGACTTTGTTCATGAATATTTAAATATTACTGATTTGTCTTGTCACTGTAATTACAATTTCTCTGTGCCGCATATCCTACAAGCACAGTTTATGGTAAAGAATGGCCAACTGTATTTCACTTGTCCTGCTGCAGATGTGCGGAGCTGCCAAGCGTGTAATGTTCCCTGCATTTCATACATTTTCTTCAGCTGTGAAGGCTTAAGTCATCCACAATGACCTACGTTTTTTCATTATCCCCGTGTCAAACTGCACTCGTGCCTGGGCATAAATTGTCCTTCTCGTTATATACTCACATGCCTGCGCTTTTGCTTCCTCTTTACAATGATATTTTACTCTCTCCCTGTGTGCTGCAGCCGAAATCCACAGCCCCTCAGCCCCTCCCGCAGCTGCTGGAGGAGGAGGTGGATGCTCAGGATGCCCTTTGGACCCCCAAAGGCGAGGCAGGCAGTGCCTGTCAGCAGCTGCCTTTCACCTCCCCAATTCCAAATTACGGCCTTGGGATTCAATCTCACAGGCAGAGGCAGGAGTTTGGCAATCGGAGGCAGCAGGCACTGCCACGTGCTCAATTTTTAGGAGATGCTGTGCAAACAGGGCCAGGAGGACACCAGCATCCCACATCCCTGCAGGGTGAAGCCAGGCAGCACGATTAAGTGGCAGTGATCCTTGTGTTTTTTTGCAGCTAGGAGGTTGGGGTGGGACACAAGTGGCCCCGACCCACAGGCCAGGTCACCGGATTACCAGCTATAAACAGCTCCAGCACCGGGTGCTAACGTGCTTAGCGTCAGCACGCGATTCCAGGTCCCATGCCAGGACCCCAAGCCCAGGTGCATACAGGGTTCTGGTGGCCACGGCTGGGACCCTCAGGTGATGTGCCTGCACATCCCCCCCCCAGACCCTTCCACATCCCTTCTGAGGACTGCTACAGGCTGCTAACAGGAGGAAGGGGAAGGGGTGCCAGGCTCAGCACATCTCCCCCTCCCCACAGCAATGGAAGCACAGCCGAGGCTGGCGCAGGAACCTCCTGCTCCCAGGTGGGTGAGAAACACTTGACCCCCCAAGACAGGCTGGGATGCTCAGTGGGGCTGAGTCATGTGAGACAGACCCCTTGCTCATGCCCCTAGGATTTGTTTCCTCCTGCACTGGGGGTTTGGCAGGTGGACCTGAGCAATGGTGCTTGCCAGGACCTGTCCCTTGCTCCTGCCCAGGGATGCTGGCGGAGGATCTGAGGACACGGCATGGGCACTCTGAGGACACAGCAGGCAGTCGCAGCCTGGCTGTGCTGAGCCCTGTCCCGGTGTGCCGTGGCACTGAATCACCGGCTACACGTAGCACAGGTTGCCCTAATCCCATTAGGGTTGAGCACTGGCTGATTATGTGCATCTACCACCATAAGCCGATGAGGCGGGTGCAATCGCACGTCCTCGGCAGGGGTTGGGGGGGGCACGTGTCACATTTACTGGATCAACTTATTACAGGTGGCTTTTCTTTCAATTTAATTTTTTAACTCCAAACAACCTCAACTGCAGCCACCTCAGCACTTTTAGAACCATTTCACCTTTTTTCCCCCCTTCCTTTTTTTTTTTTTTACAACGGAGGTAGAAGGTTGGCCAAGCCCCCTCAGCCCTGAGCCGTGGTACCTGTGTGGGAGCGGAGGTGCCTCTTGAGCGCAGTGTGGCTGGGGAAGGTGCGGTTGCACTCGCTGCAGATGTAGCTGCGCACCCCGGCGTGCACCTCCATGTGCTGCTGCAGTGCGCTCTGCGTCTGGAACCGCTTCCCGCACAGCAGGCCGGACACCGCC
>NW_009951820.1:598178-599636 GCF_000747805.2 Chaetura pelagica | reverse complement strand
TTTCCCACTCTCACCCAGCAGCATGGATGCTCTGGCAGCAGTGGGGACCCTGAGAGCTGCAGGACTCTAGGACCTTGGTCACCCCAACCCTGCCACCCCCACCCTCACCAGGGAAATGCCCAAGGAAGGATGGGGGCTTTTATTGCACTGGAGGCAGTTGGGAGCCCCCACCCTGCAATGCCCAAACATGAGTCAGCTGTGGCGCCATCACCCTGTTCCCAGGCACCTGTGGGAGCTGCTGAGCTCTGGCCTTGTGATGCCCAGGGACCACTAGAAACACTCCAGAAAGGCACTCTCAGGAGCAGGGCATGTGAGGCAAGAGGGTGACATGCCCACCCCTTCACAGCGTGCAATCCCAAGTCCCAGTACAAACACAGCTTCCACTCTATGACCACAGGTATCAAACCAACTGCCCTAACACAACAGGAAATGCAGGAAAAAGCCCCCAACATTCATGCACCGTCAATACAAATATCAGACCTTGGTGTTATTAAACAATTTGTTTTTGCTTATGCATAGCTGATTGTTCTGAACCTATGAGTCAGTGCAAATTGTATTATGTGGGGAGATTAAGCAAATAAATGCTAGCTTTTTACAGACAGTAAGATGTGAGGACTATGGAAATAAAATTATCTAGAAAATTGTATTAGCAATTCATTAGCAGCAGCAAGATGTTCCAGGTAACCAATGGATCAGCGCTGCCTTTAGGAACCACAGGGGCTGCCAAAACCAGCCCCAGGGGTCCCAGCAGCATTGCTGGAAAGGAGCCCACTGGGACTACTGTGCCAAGGGGCAGGGAACCAGCAGGCAGCAGCACTTGCTGTAGTGGTGTCGGAATCATGGTTGTGCCCGGCAGGCGGGTCAGTGGCAGCTATGGATGCTTCCAGACTGGGACGCCTTCTGCCAGGCCTGGGGACCAGTGGGTGATGGGCATCCCCAAGAGCATCCTGCCATCACGCCGTCGCCTGCCCCTGCATGGTGGCATGTCACAGTCAGCCCTGCCCTGTGGGTCCAGGATGCAGGAGCCACCAGGAGGGATGCTCAGCCCCAGCCTCAGCGCAGCATGCAGCAAGCTGCCCTGAAATGCTCTGAAATCCACAAAAAAACAAGTGAAATGGGAATAAAGGCAGCATGCAAGGCAGCCTTGCATGTGAGCCACCTTTCTCCCTTCCCAAGGATTTACCCTGGGGGGCGTGGGCTTGCACTCCCCCACGCAGCTGCGGACAAAATGCTCCTGAGACAAAAAATAATAATAATAAAAAGAAAAAAAGAAAAAAGAAAAAAAGAAAAACCAGGCAGCCCTGAACGGGCCGTGCGAAGCAAATCCCGAGAGGTATGCGGCCCCGCGGCCCCGGCAGTGACAGCAGGACGGGTCAAAGGTCCCCGGGGCTGAGCCCCCAGCGCCGCGGCCAGCTGCGGAGCGGAGGGCCCCCGCCGCGGGGAGCCCCCCCCCAACAA
>NW_009951820.1:575774-595555 GCF_000747805.2 Chaetura pelagica | reverse complement strand
CGGCGGGCGGGTCAGTGGCAGCTATGGATGCTTCCAGACTGGGACGCTAACAGCATCCTTCTGGCCAGCCTGGGGACCAGTGGGTGATGGGCATCCCCAAGAGCATCCTGCCATCACGCCGTCGCCTGCCCCTGCATGGTGGCATGTCACAGTCAGCCCTGCCCTGTGGGTCCAGGATGCAGGAGCCACCAGGAGGGATGCTCAGCCCCAGCCTCAGCGCAGCATGCAGCAAGCTGCCCTGAAATGCTCTGAAATCCACAAAAAAACAAGTGAAATGGGAATAAAGGCAGCATGCAAGGCAGCCTTGCATGTGAGCCACCTTTCTCCCTTCCCAAGGATTTACCCTGGGGGGCGTGGGCTTGCACTCCCCCACGCAGCTGCGGACAAAATGCTCCTGAGACAAAAAATAATAATAATAAAAAGAAAAAAAGAAAAAAGAAAAAAAGAAAAACCAGGCAGCCCTGAACGGGCCGTGCGAAGCAAATCCCGAGAGGTATGCGGCCCCGCGGCCCCGGCAGTGACAGCAGGACGGGTCAAAGGTCCCCGGGGCTGAGCCCCCAGCGGCGGGGGGGCGGAGGCCCCGGCCGGCGGGACGCCGGCCCCGATAAATCTGCCGCCAGCAGCCCCCGCTGGGGCTGGGGACAATGGGCTCCCGCGGGGGTGGAGGGCAGGACAATGCCGCCGGGCCGGCGCGCGGGGCCGTAACAAATCCTCCCTGGCACCGTAGGGCCCTCATTTGTGAAACTAATTGGCCCCCGCTTGAAAAAAAAAACGGGCTGACTCTGGCAGAGGTAGCAATGGGGACGATAGCAATGCACGCACAGGGAGGATGCACCCATTGGTCCAGAGGATGGGGATGGTGCCCCAGAGCTGGGCATCCCCCAGTGATGCTGCTGGCTGAGATCCACAAAAGGCATGGTTTATATATATATATATTTTTTTCCTTAGGTAATGCATTAGTCAATAAACAAGCACCCCAGATGAATAGGTCAGTGTTCAGTGGCACAGCACCGACACTCGCTGCCCTCCAAGGGCAGAGCACCTGTGGGGTGCCAAGGCTGATGCCAGCCTGGAGCAGCCAGGGCACCATGGCAGGAGGACCATGGCCAGGCACTGCCTGTTTGCAGCCCTGTGGCTCCACCGATGCCGTTCTCCAGCAGCCGAGAGACGCAGCACCAAGCAGGGGCTCTGCCGGGCACTGTCTCACTGCCAACGTGCAGCTCAGTTGAGGTTTTTATAAGCTGCACATGCAGCAATGTTCTACCCTTGAAGAGAAGAGGGAAAAAATGGGAAAGCTCAGGAGAGGGAACCTGGAGATGCTGAAGTCCCCAACACAGCCAGGCTTTGTCAAACCGAGCCACAATGGGCAACGCCGGAACTTGGGGCTGTTCAGGGACCCAAGCGCATGCCTGTTCTCCCACCCAAGCATATCCCTGGGATCCCATCTGAGTGAATCCCTGGGATCCAACCCAACCATATCTTTCTTGTCCCACTTGAGTGTAGCTCCAGGATCCCACCCATGCTCCCAGCCAGAGCAGCCCCAAGCCAGCCCTCAACTATTGGAAGAAAAATCACCCCCAATCAAGCAACACCACCACCCCAAAGCAGCAAGCGACGGATTTATTCATTTCCCTGACGTTTTAATGGGTTTTCCCCTTTTTGCGGGAAGATGATTACAAATTAAGCGGCATTTAAATGCTTTTTACTGTCAACAATTAAGAGGGGTGAAGGCGGGCAAGCAATTCATTCCCTGGGCAACGCGGCGGCTTGCGGCGGGCGCCACTGGCCCTTCCCTCTACTGTACACTGCACAATGGCCCCGAGCACACCATTAATTTTGCAGGATGTTCAAAAGCAAATTAAAATATAAAAAGCCCCTGGGCACAAAGATAGATACAGAGGAAGGGGGCAACGTAGGTCAAGCTCACGGAATTAAAGTCTTAGCAACCGGGGGAGCTTTAAGTGCAGCCCCATGTGGTCGCCACCTTTGCCCATCCACCCTGATTTGGTGTGTCCCGGCCACCCCATGCACGACTTGGTGGCCGCCGTCCCCATCAGCAGGGTGATGAGGTGGTCCAGAGGCAGCAGACAGGACAGGTCAGGTTTGGGATGCTGTTTGGGAGAGCTGCATTGTGCGAGGCAGCTTTAAATAGCAGGAGGTCTGAAATCAGGGTTTTAGGAGATGGATACTCAGTTCACAGAGAAAAAACCCTATGGTAGCAAGCCTGGAGAGGCACATCGTGCTCCTGAGATACAACAACGACCAGGACATAAAGACCAGCAAGATGCGACAGGCGACATGTGGGGGCTCTGCTGCCCTGTCCGGCCTGTGTGGGCATCGTGGCGTGAAGTGTGGTGCCACCTCCCAAGGAATTCCAACAAAACCAGTATGACAGTGGGTGAGGAAGGGGCTGGGCGTGTGTCCCTCCCTCCGGAAGGGAGCCAGGCGTGCGCCCACACTGTGGGCTTTAGGATGCAGGAGGTGCGGCGGCAGGAGAAAGGCAACACGTCCCCTTTAAAAGGAAATATAATTTACAGTGTGCAGCCAGGCGGCCCATAGTTTCAATCTCGTTTACTATAGAGAAAACTCTGCTAGCTGTTCTCTATCCCACAAATCCGATTTAATCAGACAAGCCAGCCAGCGTGGCTTGAAGTAAAAACGGATAATTAGTAAACAGAGAGCTACTTCAGTGCTTCATTGGCATTCGAGCCGGGCTAGTGTGTCGCATTTAAAATGCAGTCTGATGAAGTTTACAAAATCAAACCATTTGTTACTCCTATTGAAGAGGCTTCAGGCCACTTGCAATTAAATTGGAATTAGTGCTCAGAATGAGATACAGCAAATTCATACTAAAAAGGGATCTGACTTTCAGACATTTGACTTCAAGTTTTTCCCCCCTGCGTGTGCACGCTCCTGATGGCCCCCTGAGCCTCGTGGCAGCAGCAGCAAGCCTGGACCCCTGACATGACCTGGGGATGCTGCGGTAGCAGGGGAGGGGGGACCAAAGGGGACTGATGCCCTTGTGCAGCATCCCCCTTGGAGCCCTGGCAATGTGGCTCCGGTGGTGCCCAGGCGCACGGAGCCAATTTTGGGATGCGCAAAGCGATCCGCCCCTCCCAAATTCTCCTCCCAATGCTGCCATCTTTTCCCTGTCCTCAGAGAACTGTGATGAGACTTGAGAAACAAGGGAGCTCTGCCCACGCACGGCAGCAGTAACCAGCAGCACCAGAGATCCAGCAGTGAGGGGCAGGCTCCAGTGTTACACATGGGGGGATGCCGAGGGGGCCTGTAAAAAACCCCAAAACCTTGACTCCTGTCCTGCTCTGCAAACTTGGGGTCTTCAAGCAAGACTCACTCCTCCCCCAACCTCCTATTTAACGTCATCTCTGACGTGATACACGTGCCAAAGACGTGCACTGAAATCACCACCCTGGCTAGGACCGAAGCTGAGGGCTCCAAACTCTGCTGGCCCTTCCCAGATGATATTTTGGGGACTCTAGACAGTTTTCTTGACAGTGTGTCAAGGGCCCCCTCTAGTCCCAACTACCCTCAGCCCTGCAGTTGGGACACACAAGGACACACCAGTTGTGTCCCGCCAGAATGGCAGAGCCAGCCCCTGCTCCGGTGTGGCTCTGGAGCAAATGTACTGTCGAGGGGTACTGGTGGCAGCCCTGAGCCATGCCAGCTGCTCAGTTGAAGCCCAACAGCCCCCAGCTGTTTATCACCCTTGGGAATAACCCCGGACAATAAACACTTGAGATTCATGTTTTGTGCCGGAGTCACCGAATTATCCCAGTTTCCAAGGCTGCCTTTGGACTCTGCAGCTCAGCTTTGCACTGATTAACATCTTTATGGAAGGCAACTTGTCCCAGGGGGGCATTTGTTTGATTATTATTATTTACTTGGAGACAGCTCAGCTTTCTTCCCAACTTTAACCAGCTATAGAAAATGAATTCCTAAAAAAGCAGTGGAGGGCACTGGTGCTGCTGCACCAGGCAGTGACTGGATGCAGCCACCCTGGCAATGGCAGGAGGGCAGGGCAGTCTGCAGAGGTACAACAGTCACCTTGCCAGCACAGGGGTTTAAAAAAAAAGACAACCCTGAAAACAAAATGCTTCGTTTTCTCCCCGCATGCTTCTTCCGACTCTGCTGTGGTCCTGCTCTCCTGGGGAGGGATGCACAGGGAGGATGCTCAAAGGTGCAGCCTCAGCATGGGCAGCTCAAGCCTGCTGGGGTGATTTATTCCAGGGGCCATCTGGAGGTGGGGGACAATGTGGTCCCGCATCCCAGTGACCTGGCGCATTAGTCACAGCCTTCCTGCTCGACCTCTTCCTCTCCCTTTGAGCGTGGCAGGATGGCTATATCCCCTTCTTGCTGCCTTCTCGGGGGGGCCTTGGCTCCCCCCGGGCCCACGTCGCCCCCTCCCTGCTGCCCAGCATCTCCATCACCGTCACCGTCATCATCACCACGCTCTTCTGTGATTGCTCAGGCAAGGATGATTATGAGGGAGAGAGCCCAGCGACTATTAGTGGTGGTGGCGGCAGCTTTATGGCAACAGGCACACAACTCATTTGTTTCATGTTTCATGGAATATAAAAGCGCCGAAACATTTTAATTTTAAATTCTTATCATTGAATTTACTGCTTTTCTCTCGCAATGATTTGTGTTGCTTTTTAATTTTTACAGTCTCTACAGAAGCCAGATGCTACCGCCTAGGGCCAAAATAATAAAAACCCGCCGCAGTCGCGAGTTACAGAACAAAAAGGAAACGCGCGGCTGACAGAAGTTAATATCTCAATTTAACAGTGCTGCTCCGCTAATGATCCTTTGATATGTGTTTATTTAGAAAGGTCTGATCTTGACCTTGAAAGCAAACTAAACTGCAAAGTCTTTATGAGAGGAGAGAAAGACTTTATTTATAGACTGGCTTTGCGTCAATCACGGCACAGCCGGACCCGCGTCGGGCATAGCTGGGCCTGGTGAAACCCACCATCACCCAAGGCTGCAGTTTTAAGAGGGCAGATCGGCTGCCAAGGGGCACTGCGGCATGTCCCCAGTCCCAGGGCACTGAACCTTGCCTGCACGTCCAGGGATGCTCCTACAGGACAACACTAGGCTGGGTACAGGTAGAGGAGACAGTCTGCCCTCTGAGCACCTCCTGCTCCAGTCCTTGTCTCCAGCACATGGAGGAGCATTCTGCCCTCCCCCTGCACGTGGTCCCCAGAATTCAGCATCACAAAACCTGCCCTGACAGAGAACGAGTAGGTTTTCCTCCCAAAGAAACCCAGCATGGCACAAGTCTCATATTTTGAAATGAAAACCTGCTGATCTGTTTGGAGGCCAATACCATTTTTCTGCATTTTCAGCCCTCGGCTGGGGGCAGAGGGGGCGGGTACTTCCTGAGCTCCCACCTCCACAGGAGCCCCGGACAGCACTGCCGAGGCTTCATGCCTGTGGTGTGCTGCACTTCCCAGCCCAGCTACCCTTGTTTTAGGTCCAACAGCTGTCTGAACACGTTTTCAAACCCTAAAGCCAGAGAAGCCCTGTGATACTGGGAGCACAATAACCATCACTTAAAGCCTCTCTGCCCATCTGCCAAACCAACCGTGCACCTCGTGTGTCCCAGCTCTCTCACTCCTGGTCATCCCTGGCAAAATCTGGTGTTCAGTTCCTTCAATCCGTACCAGTACAGGCAGACAAGCTGCCCTCCTTCCTGGCAAAACAAACATTGCTTGACCAGAGCACAATAATCCCTTTGGTATCTGGGAATAAATGTGCAGCATCGCCCCTCACTGCCACTCTCCATAGCCTGGCCTAGTGCCCTCCATCCTGGAGAACACTGGGAATATAAATCCCAAGAATCTCTAACATCCTTTTCCACATTGCTTTCCCAGTAATGGTTAAATTAATGTATAACAAACTGTTTCATCGTTAAACAAATAGCTCCAGCAGGGAGATGGAGCCCTCACCAGCATTTCTTGTCCATCCAGCACCACCCCCAGCTCCTTCTGGCCAAAAACTCCAGCCACAAGTGTTTGCCAACCAGCCCATCATGGTGGGTGCACACTTTTCCCTGCCAGCAGAGTTTTACAGGACAGCAGATGATGTCCCAGAGCCCAGTGTTGTGGTGTCCTGCCTTCCATGAAGGCCACCATCACCATGGCCACCATCAGCATCACCACCACCATCCCACTCGGCACAGAGCAGTGCATGCCCATTGCTCACCCACTCCTGCATCTCTCCTGGCCATGGTGACACCATTCTGTCATTCCTCAGGGATCCCCGGTTCAAACCTGAGCCCATCCAACCACCCTTTTGCCTAAGCATGGTCAGCAGAGTTGCTGGCTGCCGCGAGGCACAAAGACAGGATCCACTTATTATTCCTGCACCCCCATCATTAAAAAAGAAGAAAAGATGAAAGGCCCCTTGGTACCCCTGAAGGATGTGGAATGGCACCGGGAGCAGCTTGTTCCACGTGGGGTTTTTTTGGTAAAGTAGGGAGCCATGAATCCCGAGGGACAAAAGTAACTGCTAAGGTAAGTTAAACCTTGTCGAGATGAACTTTCCTGCTACTTTTAATTAAAAGTTCTTTGGAATTAAAAAGGACACTATTCAGGAAAGGCTGAAAAAAAAAATTCATTGACACCAGCCCGCCCCCCTCCCCTTTTTCCCAAGGAAAAGAAAAAGCTGTTTTTGTGTGTCTGCTCACCCAGCCCGCACTGTACAAAAGGAAGCGGATTTGCAGCAAGACACATGAGATGACCCCCTGACCCTGAGCCGCTGAAAAGTCCTCAATGGCATAAATACCAGATAATCAATCACATACCAGGAGGGCCGGTCCCCCTGCCCTCGCCCCCGCCGCCGGGTTTATGAGAGATGCACTGTAAACGGACACCGGCTCCTGCGGGAGGCCCCTCTCGGCATTACTGCGCCGGACCGCACGCCCCGGCCGCCCCTCGCTCACCAGCTCCATCTCCTAAAGCCCCAGCACAGCCGTGCTGAGCGTCCCGCAAAGCCAGGATTGTCTTTTCCTTCCTGCACCAGAGCAAACCAAGGGGCAAAGAGGGCCAGCAGGCTCTTCGGTGCTCTGGAGCCATGGCCAAGCGTCCCCTGAGTCATTGTGGCTGGAGCAGGCCCAGCAGTAGGGAAAAACAGCCCAAGTGACAAGGCTTTGCTTTTCTAGGGGTCGTTTGCTTTTTGGAGCCTCAGTGGGTTCCATCAGTGACGGCACAGCCCTGATTTCCCTTACAGGAGTATCCTGAAGGCAAGCAGAGGAGGGCTGCCACCTCCCACCATGCTCAGCAATGGATGCTCCAGCTTCCAGGGAGGGAGGAAAACCAGAGCTGCTGAGGTGCTGCCTGGGTTCAGCTAAATGGGAGCCACTTGGCAACTAAATTTGATGATGCTTTTGTCCATGGGTCAGAGGTTAAATATGTTCACACTAATCCCCTTCATCTAGAATTAAAGGACAAGAAAGATTTCTCCGTAGCTTAGTGAGGGCTTTTCTCACCACGCGTTAAGCAGTATTTGTACAGGAACGTTGCAGGCCGACTGTTGGTGGTGGGGTTTGGACACGCAGATCCGCCACATTTCCATCGTGGGCCTGTTTTGTGTGAACATGACTACTGGCATGAAGCCCGACCTCACCACACTCCCTGATGAGCCCACCTTGAAGTGCACAGAAATTTTGCAGTGAAGGTGGGGAAAGTGGCAGTGCGCGGGGAGGAGCAAGATTCCCAGCGTCAGGAATGCATGCCTGGACTCCGGTTTCAAGCACTGTCACAGGACATTACTGTCAGACAAAGGGGCTCTGTGCCGAGCCCCCCAGGACCCCGCCAAAGGGGCTGGTGCTAACGATGCGATGCCACCAACTCTGCTCCCAATGGGTGATTCCTGAAGGATGAGGATTCCAAAGGGAGCACAGCCCTTGGTTCTATAGAAATAAACGTTTGTGAAAAGTGCTTGCTTTGAAGATACTGGCTTGTATGGGAAGAGCAACTAGGGCATCAGCTGGGAAGCACAGAGAGGCTGGCTCCAGCTGAACACGTGCACACCCTTCCCTCCGCTGGTACCCTGTTCAGTTCTTTTTGCAAATAAACTTGGCCGTGAGAGCATTAAAAAACTACATCCTCCTTCTTTCCAAGGTTCTTATAAATACACTTACAGGCAATGCTGCACAAGAGACACTGCTCCTGCACATAGCGTTTTTGGCTCCAGTCAGGTGCCTCTACGCCGGACCGCACGCCCCGGCCGCCCCTTGCTCACCAGCTCCATCTCCTAAAGCCCCAGCACAGCCGTGCTGAGCGTCCCGCAAAGCCAGGATTGTCTTTTCCTTCCTGCACCAGAGCAAACCAAGGGGCAAAGAGGGACAGCAGGCTTTTCGGTGCTCTGGAGCCATGGCCAAGCGTCCCCTGAGTCATTGTGGCTGGAGCAGGCCCAGCAGTAGGGAAAAACAGCCCAAATGACAAGGCTTTGCTTTTCTAGGGGTCGTTTGCTTTTTGGAGCCTCAGTGGGTTCCATCAGTGACGGCACAGCCCTGATTTCCCTTACAGGAGTATCCTGAAGGCAAGCAGAGGAGGGCTGCCACCTCCCACCATGCTCAGCAATGGATGCTCCAGCTTCCAGGGAGGGAGGAAAACCAGAGCTGCTGAGGTGCTGCCTGGGTTCAGCTAAATGGGAGCCACTTGGCAACTAAATTTGATGATGCTTTTGTCCATGGGTCAGAGGTTAAATATGTTCACACTAATCCCCTTCATCTAGAATTAAAGGACAAGAAAGATTTCTCCGTAGCTTAGTGAGGGCTTTTCTCACCACGCGTTAAGCAGTATTTGTACAGGAACGTTGCAGGCCGACTGTTGGTGGTGGGGTTTGGACACGCAGATCCGCCACATTTCCATCGTGGGCCTGTTTTGTGTGAACATGACTACTGGCATGAAGCCCGACCTCACCACACTCCCTGATGAGCCCACCTTGAAGTGCACAGAAATTTTGCAGTGAAGGTGGGGAAAGTGGCAGTGCGCGGGGAGGAGCAAGATTCCCAGCGTCAGGAATGCATGCCTGGACTCCGGTTTCAAGCACTGTCACAGGACATTACTGTCAGACAAAGGGGCTCTGTGCCGAGCCCCCCAGGACCCCGCCAAAGGGGCTGGTGCTAACGATGCGATGCCACCAACTCTGCTCCCAATGGGTGATTCCTGAAGGATGAGGATTCCAAAGGGAGCACAGCCCTTGGTTCTATAGAAATAAACGTTTGTGAAAAGTGCTTGCTTTGAAGATACTGGCTTGTATGGGAAGAGCAACTAGGGCATCAGCTGGGAAGCACAGAGAGGCTGGCTCCAGCTGAACACGTGCACACCCTTCCCTCCGCTGGTACCCTGTTCAGTTCTTTTTGCAAATAAACTTGGCCGTGAGAGCATTAAAAAACTACATCCTCCTTCTTTCCAAGGTTCTTATAAATACACTTACAGGCAATGCTGCACAAGAGACACTGCTCCTGCACATAGCGTTTTTGGCTCCAGTCAGGTGCCTCTACCCCAAAACGTCGTAACAGCCACAAAAGCACCAGCAGCGTTTTGCATTTTCAGGCACCGTAATCCTTGCATCCAAGTCAAAGCCCATCCCAGCCCTGCCCCTGCTGCTCTCAGCCTCTGACAGAAGCTGGAGGAGTGCACGGGGCTTTGGCCACAAATCCATGCCTCAGCATTCCACATCCACCCTCACATCTGACAGGAAATCTGCCCAGCACCGTCAGGGCATCCTGGCTCCGCATCAACGCACTGCCCGCCCTGATGGAGCTGTAGAGACATTGCAGGGGGCTGTGGGTAGCAAGTGCCAACACCAATACAAACACCCCTGACAGCACAGCTGTTTCCCAGGCAGGTATCATTTTGAGGCAGAGAAAGTGAAGCAAAAGAAAGGCGCTAAGATGATATGTAATTAATGGGATTAGATGTAAATTTGCCCAGAACAGAGAGAGGCACATGTGCCCCTGTGACAGGGCAGCTCCAGCACTGTTCCCACTGCACCAGGCTCCTACACATCCCCCATGCCAACCCAAACCACCAATGAGGTTTCTAGGATGCTCTTCCATAGAAAAATGCCAAGTGCTCTGGCAGTAAAAAACAAACAACAAACAAAAAACATTTTAAAAATCACCCTGTAGCTAAGTGCACATCTCAGAGAGGAGCGGGGACATTCCACTGCCTCCTCTCCCGGATTCTTGCTCTCGTTCGCTGGATTTTTCTCCTTTTTGTACCTTCGCTCATACTGCATGACTGTTTTGAATCTCTAAAATAACGTGACAAGTTAATGATGGCACAATTATCTAAATGTTTAACAGACATGTTATCTAAGTGAATCGGATTGAGATTCCATCCCGCTGACAATAAACATCAATGGGAGTGCAGAAAGTGATAGGCAAATTATCGCCAACCCCGCAATTTCAATGCTATTAAATTTGGAGGAATAACAGCCCTGAGGCCTGTAAACTCTGAATAAAATAGACCCTTGTGTTTGGCCAACTATTAAATCAAAATGCTACCAACATCCCAGAAGAAAAAAAAAAAAAGGGAGGGGGCAAGATTTATAGCTGTTCAATTTTCAGTTACACGTTGGTTTTATTAACTCTTTTCTGCTACTTGCATCCCAGTGTTGGCATGGCTGGGGGATGTGAAGGGAGCGGGCAGGGGCGCAGGCAGGGGACATGGGCAGAGGCTGCTGCACATCCTCTGTGCAGTGGCCGGGGGCACACTGACCTCACAAATCACAGAGCCAAGAACATGCCAAAGAAAACATGCTCTACATCGGGCGTCGAGCGTGCCCACGTGAAACTGGGCCAGGAGCAAACCTGAGCTGGGCTGCGCGACGTGCTAATTGCCCTGGTGTGCGGGAGGGAACTCGAGAAGAGTCACCTCTGGTATTTATAAAAGTTGGCAGCAAGCCTTAGCCCCATTAGCACAAGTCCCATTAACATGAGATCCCCAGTCAGGGGTCCTGGGGCAGCCCCCTCAGTGCAGCCCCATCTTCCCTTCACATTTCTGGGGAAGGGTAAGGAATTTTCCATGATCTGACACTGGGCACTGGGCTTGCTCTGCTGGAGGATGAGGCACAGCAGTTGCTGCTTTTCCCACTGCCGCAGGACGGGGCTGGGGGCAGCAGGCACTGGGGAGGAGCACCAGCTGTGCACAGCACCCACTGCCTTGCTGCTTACCAGCAGAAAAGATTTTACTTATTATTATTTTTCCCTTTGCACCAGAAAGTAGGAAGTGGGTTCTCTACCATAAGAGACAGGGAGTATTTGGTGTCCCTTTGAGACGCAGGGAGAGGAATGGGGAAAAAAAAACAAGATAAAGAGAGGTCCTGGATCCTGACTGTTCATCTGAGCAACAGCATCAAGAGAAATCCCAAGAACTCTTTCTCTTGGCCACCAACACTCTCAAACCATGTTTCACCCAGACAAGCAGCAGACAGGTCCTGCGTTCTCCTCTAAACTCCAAGGTTCTGAGCAAAGCAGGTACTTTTGGGTACCTGCTCAGGTTTCAGGGACATCCCTGAAGAAATCTCTCTGCCATCTACTAAAAAGGGCTACTTTTCTGCCTGGGAGGTTGGTCTTTTTCCAGCCAACCTGCTGCAGAGGGTGAAGGGAGGACAGCCAAAAGAAATCCATTCTGGGAGATGCCATTATTTGGGAACGGGCTTAATTATAGCGCAGGCAGGGCAGGGATGCTCTCCATGCCAGGGAGGGCTCTGCCTGCTGCCTGCCTGCAGAGAGGAAACGATTCATTTTGGCCACCCAGCCCCTCTCTGCATGACACCATGTTTACAGCCAGGGGTGGGGATCAAAAAACAAACCCATGCTGCACCCCATGTCCCCCTCTGGGCCCTGGGGTGGGCCAGCCCTCTGCTTCAGCAACCCAGGGGGCTTTAATCCCTGAGGTATCAAGCTTGGTGGCAGAACCACGTAGCTGCTCTGTTCCGTGGCATGGTTTTGGGTGCAGGCATAATTAAATAGCTGCTTGACAGTATCCAGGCCTTATGTCACACCCATGGCATGGTCCTATCACCCAGCAGATACCTCACCCCTGCACACACCCCATGGCAGCGCAACAAAACTGCCCCCAAACTCCATCCACAATGCCATTATCCCTGTAAATGCTTCAAAAATCAGGAACACAACTACCAGCATTGGCTGGGGTTTGCAAGTGGCACATTTAGGTGCATATGGCTTCAAAAACCAAGGGAGACCAGTGAGCAGTGCATGGATGCTCAGGTTGGGCTCCTCCTCCCATCATCGCCATTACAAACTCAGCAAAAAGGCACCTGAATAAGGGAACAGCAAGTATCCAAAACAAAAAGCCTTTTGAGGTTTCCCTTGTAAAAGCCATACATCAATTTCAACACAAGCACAAAACCATTCCCAGTTGAGAGCTCAGCAGAAAAAGCAGCTGACTTACCTGTGTCAAATCAAAGCCAAGACAGGGACCCAGGCTGGTTGGGAGTGCACACAGTGATGGGTGAAGCTCCCCATTGGGCAGCAGCTTCCCAAGACACCTAAACCCAACCCTCACGCTGCAGGGAAGAAGGGAAATGAGGGCACATACCGGTGTGTGTCTGCCGGTGCGTCTCCAGGGCGTCTTCCTTCGAGAACTGGGCACCACACTGATCACAGACCAGGGCTTTGGCGCCCGCTGGGGAGAGAAAGGGGAGAGGAGGGTTATCAGGGTGCCCAACCTGTGCTGAGGACATTGCCACAGCCACCAGGATCATCCAACCTTAGGGGATGTGCAATGGGGGTCATGTTCTGCATCCCCCGTACAGCTGGGAGCAGCAGTGCTGTGCCAAGCCCTGTGGCCCCGCTTCTGCACATCACACAACACACCATAAAGAGCTGCTGGCCAGGAAGAAATCAAATATTTGGGGTTAAAAAAAAAGATTAAATCATTAAACATCGATGTGTTTCATTGGCATTGTAACCAATCTAATTGCAAACGGTTTCCTGCCCCTTCCCAGCGCCATTGCTGGTACCTGAGGGTGGTATCCAAGGATGTGCCCAATCAGAGGCACGGCAGATTGAGCGGGCAGCTCGGAGCCGTCTTCGACTATCGGAGAGAGATGCAGCATTGGGGGAGTTCTTAGAAAATCACTATCAACATGTGCTGCTCATTCGGGCGAGGAAAAAAACAGGATGCCCAGCAGCAGATAAGGAACTTCCAGGTAAAAGCAGATTAGCAACACACACCACGTCTGAAGCACTGCTGGTGGGGCAAAGCTGTGGACCCATTTCTTAGATTTCAAGGTTTGATTCATCTGTTGTGAGATGCTGAGCAGCCTCTGGGGGGCTGCGGGGGAGGCATCACTCTGCTGCCCACTCCCAGGGGTCCAGACAGCGTCTCCCACCCCTTCCCACCTGCCCATCAGGGTGGGACTCAGAAAAAGGTGCGATGGGGAGAGACAGAAGTATCACGACATGCATTAAAAAGATAATTCTTTCGCCTTTAAATTGTCTCACTAACTGCAGGCTCGCAGGCAGAAGTATTTGGCAGCGGCGAAATTAAAAGTGATAAATTTTCTCGCCAAGCGTTGATCGATAATAGAGGTCTCATCTGTTAATCAATACGACAGTCTGCCTGTTTACTGTGCATATGTTGTTCTCTGCCGCCCTCGCCGTGATGTCAGGTTTGCATTCAAAACAACCTGAGCATGCACTGGGCACATGGCTGCTTCAGGGCTGAAAAAGACTGAAAAAAGGGGACTGGGGTGATGGGGGGAGGGGAGTGAGGCGCCTTCCCTGCATGTGCCACCTGGGATGCTTTGGGGATGCAGAGCATCCTGTGGGTACAGACACTGCCGGAGGTCCCCTCCCTTCACCCGTGGCAGGGAGAGGAGCCTGAGCCCACCCGTGATGGGGAGAAGGTGCTGGAGCATCCTGGGGACAGGACAGTGGGGCCACGGTTGTACTGCCCTCAGCCCGGCATGGGTGATGTGCAGCCAGCAGTTGCCAAGGCAATGCCTCTCCATCGCAGTGGGAAGCTCCTCCATCCCTCTGCTGTCAATCCATGAGGATACAGCAACAGGTCCTGCTCAGGATGTGGCACTGGGGGGCTTGGGGTGGCCATGAGGCTGCCAGCAACGGGGTTGAGCTAACCACAGGGTTTACTCTTTCTTTCCCCATTTCTGAAGGGGGAGCAGCGTTCCACGGTCACTGCTGGAGCCCCCGAGAGCACAGTGTGGGCACAGAGGGGCTGCAGGAGCCCAGCATGGAAGGGCAAAGGCGGCCGGCATCTGGCTGGGGGGGACAGAAAAAATTCCTGGCGAGGCGAAAATAAACAGGGCGAGCGGCGGGAGGAGCCGGGCGCGCTGGCTTACATAAGGAAGCACAGCGTGTACCAAAACAGCGGCCCCAAAAAAAGCCGGAGCTGTCAGAACAATGAGTACAGACATGGGGCAGTTTACAGCAGGCGCTGCCGTACAGTTTTATTTACAGTACCTCTTATCAGCGCGGGAACAGCACGCTGCCTGCCAATTTCCAAAGGCCAGGACTGTGTGTTCTTTCCCTCAAGTAGATGTGTACTCCAGGCAGGGGAATTTTTTTCTCTCTCTTTTTTTTTTTTTTTTCTCATCAGCAAAACAAAAACTGATCCAGAGCCAGGATTCCTGCAATGTACACATGCCGGCAGAGGGGGAGGAGGAGGAGGGCGGCGATTGCATATGTAAATAGTTCAAGGTTAATTTTACTATGTGAGTCACCGGGAAAAATGTCATCCAACATCTGAGCTTATTATAACAGGGCTCAGAAAAAAAACACCACAGCTCGATGTTTGTTATTAAAGAGAGCAGGACGCGCTTGAAGGCGGCACATCCAGAGCCTGTGGCAGAGTTTTCTTCCCTCCCTCCTCCTTCCTTCCATGCTGTAAACGACACCCGTCCAAATGATCACCCTCTCGGGACACATGCACTGGTTTGGGGAGGGCATTTTTAGCGAGTGCCTTGTGTCACCTACAGTATATAGATATCTTGGGATGATCTTCCTGAGGCGACGGACGGGACTCCGCGTGCTGCCAAGTAGCGGCTGCGTCCTGGTGCGAGCTGTTGGCACCCACCTCCCTGATGTACATTTATATCACTGCAAGCTAATTTATAGCCCCTGCCTAACACAGGTCCCTGCAGCCAACAGAGAAGGAGCCAATGCTTTTTCCACCCTGCACTATCTGCACAGTCATTGCTGCCCCAGTGTCCCCCTGCTGCAAGGTCAGTGAAGCTTGGGGACAATGGAGCCCCTGAGAGAAGCCATACAGAGGGGGAGGACTCAGGTTACTTCATTTCTCCCCAAAGGAAATGCAAGGGGCAGCACAAAGATGGCTAGGACCAGCAGCACTGCTGGGGTTTAAAGCAGCTCTTGGAAATGGGATGATTAAAAGAGTTATAGCAAGCATCTCTGTGAGCATCCCTGGAGCATCCCCCCAGCTGGGTGGGAGCAGGCAGGGCTGCAGCTCCCTCCCCACAGGCCAGGCTTCACTGGGGGGTCTGGATACACTCGCCTGTTGTAGCCACTATCAACCCAACAGCCATTCACTTTAATTACTTTATTGGGGATGAGGAACAGGCTCTCCAGTTTTAGCACTTGGGATGGTAGGAAGTAGTAAAACATCCCAAAGCAGCTACGAGCACCTCTGCCTCCCTGCCTTGCCCTTAACTGGCGCTGCAGCCCTCCACTGGCTCTGGCTCCCACCTGTTCCCTGCAGGATGGGGGTGGCAGGAGCAGCCAATGCCTCTGTCCCCTTCCCAGGCGATCCCACCATGTTCCAAAGCTCTGTCCAACGAAACTCAGGTCCCAACCCCAGCTGGAGAGAAACTTCCCTGGGGTGGGAGCCCAAGGGGCTGCAGGGAGAGGAACTCCAAAAACAACAGCTTTTTTCCCTCAGAAAAAAATTAAGGGAAAAGGAAAAAGAGGAGCTGCGGGCATCCTCCTCCTCCAGAGGATGGGAAATCAGTGATTTCCCACAAGGAAAAGGGCAGTGGGGGTGCAACACCCCAGCCCTTCCCCCACCACAGTTTCGACACCACGGCCCAGCCAGTACGATGCCACATCTATTCCCTTTCTTCCCCCAGCACAGAGAATTCATAAAAATTTGGGATTGCATATTATTAACAGGCTGTAATTGGCAAGAAGGGGAGGGGGGGAAATATGGATTAAAAAAAGAAAAAAAATTGCCAAGAAAATTTATGCACTGTCGTCGCTTTACTACCTAATTAATTCAGTAATTTCAAAAAACAATTTTATTTATGTTCCATTTACCACATCAAAAGTGCAAAGAAAAAAAAGCACCAAACCACAGTGATGCTAAAATAATACCTCAAGGCATCTATTTTTAATCAGGGGGGAAAAAAAAAAAAGTACCAGCCCCAGTTTCTATACAATCTCTGTTGGGCAGACCACCAACTCGGGATAGCAAAGCAGCCGAGCCCTCCACGAGTGCCTTCCTGGCTGCTGAAAACAGAGCTTGTCAAAAAAAAAAACACCAACCAAATCCATAATGGCCTGAGGCTCCTCTCCAATCTATTTTCTGCTCAGCTGGTTTTAAATGAAGTTATTATGAGTCATTAAAACACCCGCAAGCCTGTGGAAGTCAGCCAATTACAATTTTAAATTTAGCCTGTTCTCTATCCCATTCTCTTGTTTTCTTCTTTTGCCCACATCAAGCTGCTTTTTGATTTTTATTATTGCTGTTATTATTATTATTTCCCTTCTCCTCTGTTTCACTCAAGTGGAAGAGACAGTCGTGAAAATCTTTGCGCTAAAAAAATGCAACAGAGAAACCCAAGAAGGACTGAAAAATGACAGAGCTGCAAAGCAGCCTTGGATTTGGAGAGGAAAATGGCCTGGCCTCCCTTCTTCCCAACCTGCCATCAAAAGACATTGACAGAATATAGGGAAAAAGGCTTTGGAAGGTAAGGGGGGGCTGCTGAGCACCACACAGACCCCAGCCCAGGAACAAGACAAGCCCCCCAGCACCCCTACACCCTGCATCCAGTTGAGTGCCAGGGGCATCACCTGAAGGAGAGGTGGCTCCCATGGGAGGATGCTCCTGGAGCATCCTGAGGCCGTCCTGGGGAGGCTCAGAAAAGCACCTGGAATGACAAAGTGGGTCATTCAGGGGCTCTCAGGGGAGGGCCACCACCACCACCCAACCTTTGCCAGCCAGCGCCACCGCCTTGCACGCCACACAAATAAAGGGGGGGTATTTTCATATTAAAAAAAAGTGAAAAATTCAGATTTTTAGCTCAGGAGCCAAAAAAAGGCAGGTTCTGACATCACAACCCCTTTGCCCCCAGCCTGGGGTGCTGCTCCCTCTGGCAGCCTCTGCTCGACAGGGACAAAACGAGAGCCCTCGGCCCCGGCAGCCCCGCGCGGCGAGCGAGCAGGGAGCGCGTTGCACAGCCCATAAAACTCCAAACAGCCTCCAGACACTCCTGCAATCGTCCTCCATCAAAACACTTTGTCTTGCATACAGAAATGCGGCGGGGCGCCGCACAGAATACCAAATCAGGCCGTGATGGTGCGGGGAGGCGGCTCCTTGGCAACCGGGGGGGCTCCGCAGCCGCACCGCTCGACAGGAAACAAAATCTGTCAAGCCTGTTGGGCAAATGATAAACATTAGCGGTATTAAAACAAAAAAAAAAAACCCAAACACCACACACAACACAAAAGCCATGTAAATGGCTGGTGAGCACGCAGGGAGGGATGAGGAAGGATGAGGTGGGATACTGAAGGATGGGGAGGGATGGGGAGGCTCTGTCTCCATTCCCTCCCCACCCCAGGGGATGGGAGATCCAGCAGCACGACCTCGGGGGAACTTTGGGAAGTTTCCCCCCACCCTGCAGAAATGATGCTCCTGATCCGCAGGCACCGATGGCTTTGGGCAGATGGATGGACGTGAGATTGATGTGGAGAGCACCAGAGTGCAAGGGGGGACTGCGGGGCTGGCACCCCCCCTCTATAGCAAGGGTGCAGGCTAAGGAGGGGAGCAGGGAGAGAAAAGCCCACATCAAGCTGCTTTTTGATTTTTATTATTGCTGTTATTATTATTATTTCCCTTCTCCTCTGTTTCACTCAAGTGGAAGAGACAGTCGTGAAAATCTTTGCGCTAAAAAAATGCAACAGAGAAACCCAAGAAGGACTGAAAAATGACAGAGCTGCAAAGCAGCCTTGGATTTGGAGAGGAAAATGGCCTGGCCTCCCTTCTTCCCAACCTGCCATCAAAAGACATTGACAGAATATAGGGAAAAAGGCTTTGGAAGGTAAGGGGGGGCTGCTGAGCACCACACAGACCCCAGCCCAGGAACAAGACAAGCCCCCCAGCACCCCTACACCCTGCATCCAGTTGAGTGCCAGGGGCATCACCTGAAGGAGAGGTGGCTCCCATGGGAGGATGCTCCTGGAGCATCCTGAGGCCGTCCTGGGGAGGCTCAGAAAAGCACCTGGAATGACAAAGTGGGTCATTCAGGGGCTCTCAGGGGAGGGCCACCACCACCACCCAACCTTTGCCAGCCAGCGCCACCGCCTTGCACGCCACACAAATAAAGGGGGGGTATTTTCATATTAAAAAAAAGTGAAAAATTCAGATTTTTAGCTCAGGAGCCAAAAAAAGGCAGGTTCTGACATCACAACCCCTTTGCCCCCAGCCTGGGGTGCTGCTCCCTCTGGCAGCCTCTGCTCGACAGGGACAAAACGAGAGCCCTCGGCCCCGGCAGCCCCGCGCGGCGAGCGAGCAGGGAGCGCGTTGCACAGCCCATAAAACTCCAAACAGCCTCCAGACACTCCTGCAATCGTCCTCCATCAAAACACTTTGTCTTGCATACAGAAATGCGGCGGGGCGCCGCACAGAATACCAAATCAGGCCGTGATGGTGCGGGGAGGCGGCTCCTTGGCAACCGGGGGGGCTCCGCAGCCGCACCGCTCGACAGGAAACAAAATCTGTCAAGCCTGTTGGGCAAATGATAAACATTAGCGGTATTAAAACAAAAAAAAAAAACCCAAACACCACACACAACACAAAAGCCATGTAAATGGCTGGTGAGCACGCAGGGAGGGATGAGGAAGGATGAGGTGGGATACTGAAGGATGGGGAGGGATGGGGAGGCTCTGTCTCCATTCCCTCCCCACCCCAGGGGATGGGAGATCCAGCAGCACGACCTCGGGGGAACTTTGGGAAGTTTCCCCCCACCCTGCAGAAATGATGCTCCTGATCCGCAGGCACCGATGGCTTTGGGCAGATGGATGGACGTGAGATTGATGTGGAGAGCACCAGAGTGCAAGGGGGGACTGCGGGGCTGGCACCCCCCCTCTATAGCAAGGGTGCAGGCTAAGGAGGGGAGCAGGGAGAGAAAAATAAATCGATTTCATCAGGTGAGGGCGGGGAGGAAGCAGCTGGCTCCAACCCAGCGGCCGGGGCCAGGAACACAGCCAAAACGGGAGCTAAAAGCAAACCACGTTCTTCTGGGCTCAGCTCAGGCTCTTGAGGCAGAGAGGATGGGGAGGGAGGAGGGGGGGGTGTGAGAGAAATGTATTTTTCATCAGCCAGTGTATAATTTATAAACAGCATTAAACAGTTTTTGTTGTCTTTCCTCCTCTCCCCCGTGTGCGCGGCTTGGCCAGCAGTCAAGCCTGCATTAATTTCTGCCGTGGGTACAGTGTGTTCTTGGATGCACATCTGCGGATGATCATAAACGCGGGAACGCTGGCAGAACATCCAGACCTGCCGGCAGGCCGCTGACATCAACAG
>NW_009951820.1:574428-575763 GCF_000747805.2 Chaetura pelagica | reverse complement strand
GCGGGGGGGGACGGGACGGCTCCCCAGGGGACAGGGCCGCCCTCACCCCCACTCTGGGCGTTGCCCCCCAGCACCTGCCCCAGAGAATGCCCAGTACAGGGGGCCACATGCAGAGATGAGCCCCCTCCCCTGAAAATGGGGAGGCACGTTGGATTCTAGTCCCCCACCACCCCTGCTCCCCAAGACATCCTGCCCTGTCACCCAGCAGGACCTGGGTGTTTGTCCTCTTGCTCCTGACTACACAGGATGGACATTTGGGTGGGCAGGGGAGCCGTGGGCATGCTGCTTGTACTCTTCCCCCATGCTGCCCACTAGCATCCCCCCACACTGCCCACGAGCACCCCTGGGTGCTGCCCCTGCTCACAGAAGGGCCGTGACAAAGGTTCCTGCCGGATGGAGCACGCGAGGTGAGGGCAAAGGCAGAAATCTGCATTTCCCCCCTCCGGGGTAGGAAACCCACGTCAGAGCAGGGGATCTGGCACCCACCGTCCCCAGGTGTGCCCACCAAGAACCGGCTGCGGTGAGGACGCGCTGGGACCAGCCTCTCCCCGCAACCCCAAGGAGCCGCTCCCGCACACCCCGAGGGGCGAGAGCTCCCCCGCCTTCCCCAGCAATCCCTGCTCCCCGAAGGGCGCAGCTCTAAAACCCCCCGTGCAGGTTTCTGGGAGTGTAGGGGCAGTGCGTAGGGAAAAGCTTTGCGTGGCTTTAGGGGCTTTATATTTGCGCGTTATATCAGAGGGTAAATTCGGGGCAGAGTATTTACCTCGCACCTGCAAGGTGGCGGCGATACGAGCAGCGAGCACCCGCCGTGCTGGGGGGCACCCAGCCCCCCCAGGGGCCGGCCCCCAATTTCCTGCCTAGATTTAAACCCCCTTTCCCATCACTATCTCCCACCAACACACCACTGGGGAGCTGGGAGATGCCAACCTCAGTTAAACCCAGTGTTTGCTGCCCTCAGCGAGGCCGGGGGGGCTGGACAGGAGGTTGCTGGGGGTGCACAAGCCGCCCCACTGCAGTGCTCCCCCCCACGGGGAAAACTCCCCGTTATACCCATCGCTGCCGCCTGCCGAAGACAAGCCCTTGTGCCGGCACAGCCCGGCCTCATCCCGGGCTGGTGGCGGGGGGAGGCGAGAGGTGCAAAGGTCTCCGGCTTTAATAAATAACAGCGCTGGAATTCGCGGCGGCTGTTTGCGAGCGCAGGGCAGAGCTCTCCCCGCCCCCCGCCGGATTTAAAATAAATAAATAAATAAAAATTAATCCCTCGCGATGACAAGCTTGGCGCGGCGTTCACTGTACATACTGTACCCACAGCGCTGGCTGCCAGCCAGGGACGGG
>NW_009951820.1:539748-565363 GCF_000747805.2 Chaetura pelagica | reverse complement strand
GTGTTTGCGGCCCTCAGCGAGGCGGGGGGGGCTGGACAGGAGTTTGCTGGGGGTGCACAAGCCGCCCCACTGCAGTGCTCCCCCCCAACGGGGAAAACTCCCCGTTATACCCATCGCTGCCGCCTGCGGAAGACAAGCCCTTGTGCCGGCACAGCCCGGCCTCATCCCGGGCTGGTGGCGGGGGGAGGCGAGAGGTGCAAAGGTCTCCGGCTTTAATAAATAACAGCGCTCGCGGCGGCGGTTTGCGAGCGCAGGGCAGAGCTCTCCCCGCCCCCCGCCGGATTTAAAATAAATAAATAAATAAAAATTAATCCCTCGCGATGACAAGCTTGGCGCGGCGTTCACTGTACATACTGTACCCACAGCGCTGGCTGCCCGCCAGGGACGGGCTGCGAGCCAAAGAGACCATAACAAACACGAGCTGCGTGCGCCAGCGGCCGGGAAGGGGGGGACGGCATCCTGGGGAGAGCAACGGACGTGGGGGAGGACAGCAAAAGGCAGCATCCTGCACCCTACTGCTAGGGGAGACCAGCTTCCTAGGGACCAACAACAGGCAGGGTGGGGGGAGCATCCTGTAGCCCACTACTGGGGGAACCAGCATCCCACATCCCAGCATCCTGGGGGCACACCAGCACCCCGTGCCCCACTGCTGGGGGACAGCAGCATCACAGGGACCAGCATCCCTGCCCCAAGCCCCTCGGCGCTAACAAGTGGTAAAGGGGGGAAGAAGTATGAACTTAGGGGGGAATCGATAGAAATATACGAACCGGAATACAGCTCCTTTGGAAGCTCCCTACAGGAGCAGTGTTGGCTGCTGTACTTGCCACCCCCAGTGATTTGGTCTCAAACAAGCGGGACAAGGGGACAAGGATTCTCCCCAGCACTGCAGCAAAGGGGTCCCTGTGTTATGTTTGCATGAGCCCCTAAGCTGTGCAAGAGGCTGCATCCCAACACATGCACTGTGCAAGGGGCTGCACCGACACCTGCCTGCGCTGCCCTGTGGAGAACAACCCCTTCCGCAGCCACCCCGACCTGCTTAATTACAGGGCCTGCAACACAGGGACTTGCTCCTGTGAGGCATCAGGCACCAAATGCCTGATTTTGTAGCAGCTTTGCTAATGAACTGCGGCGGGCGCCTGCACGCAAGGAACACGGTGCTGGGAGGCACACGGGAGACAATGCTGGGAGAGGGGCTGGGCAACAAGCGGCTGCATGCTATGTGGAGTTTGTTATTCTGAGCTGCTTAGCCCGGAAAATACTTCCCCAACTAAGGAACTGAAAACAAACTCCAAAAAAGAAAACTTCAATAAATCAAATTACCAGGCACTGGAGAACAAGTTTGCAATGTACTGCCTTGGGAAGGGTCCAGCCAGCTCCGCACACGTCTCCTTTGGATGAGACACGTGAGCTGGTGTCACCAGCCGATGACAGAGGGGCTACCGATGCAGTGCAGCATCTCTGGGAGGGCACAGGAAGCACCCCCATCCTAACCCAAGCATCCCCCATCTCACCTTGAGCATCCCTTGAACCCACCTGAGTGAGCCAGTAAGTGCATTCGCAGCCGCAAGCTGTCCAGGAAGCGCTTCCCACACAGCTCACATCCATACGTCTTCATCCCACTGTGCAGCTTCCTAGGGGAGGACAGAGAGGGGTTAGTGGTCCTGTGGGGGAAAGGTGATCTGCAACAATGCTGGGATATTTCTGATACCTCACGCAACCCATGATTACCCCAAATTGGGTCTGGTTTGCTAAGCCCTATGGGAAGGGCATGATCAGGACACCCAGGAGCCATGAGATCACCTTCTCCTCTTTAACGTTTGTTATTGTTACTAAAGTTGGATTCTTTTAATAAACCAAATAAATCCAAACTCTAGAGTTAAAGCAAAGTGTGTGTTGGAAAACTTCTGCCCTGTGCAGCAAGTGCTTTTCAAAAGGGTACTGTACTCCAAAAAAAACCAACAACCAACTCAAGACCTTGTTTGTATGCATTTCAAACTGAATCCCAATTTCCATCCAAATTCAGCATGACACAAATCACAAGCAAAAGCTGTAACCACCAGTTCACAAACAGGAAACGAGCCGCTCACCGTTTCCTGGCACCACCGGCCGAGCTGAGCGACGCCCGGGCGCCATTGCACAACCTGCCGACGCAGCGCCCGTCTCGCATCGCCCCCTTCGCCATCGTGGATGCTGGGCTTGGCCATGAAGGCCAAACCCACATTATTCCCTCTCTGCTGATGCTCCAGCTTTAGGTAGCAAAGGACGGGCAGCAGACTGCACCTCCTATCAGATGAAAAATCCTTTACCAGATGGCATCTGCACTAACCCAGGCAAGAGGAGCATCCAAGTCTACAGCAAGCAACCAACCAGTCTCCATCTCATTATTGCCACCCAAGAGCAACCCCTCCTAGTCCCACTGCCCCAGGCCACAGACCCATCATGCTGCAGAGGAGTTCCCCAAGGCTCCACGCAGCAACTGAAACACAATGCAGGGCCACCAGGCAGCACACAAAGCACCTGAGACAGGCACTACTTGCTTTATCTCACCAGGTCAGCTGGTGATAGAAGGTGCTGCTGCAGAGCAAGCTGGCCCTGCGCTCAACAGCAGCACCACACCTTGCTCAACCCGGGGCAGGCTGGCAGCAGCAGCACGTGCAAAGTTTCAAAATCGGATGCTGTAAACAGAGAAGTATGTGTCTGTGCTCGAGGCGCAGCGTCGCAGCGCTGCGTGCCGACCTCTGCTCACAGGCCCCATTTATCATTGCTCCGCAACAAGAGCAGTGTATTTTTATTGCCTTGTTGCCAAAGACAAACAGAAATGGTCTTGTCCGGGGCTGGATGCCGAGCCCCCTCCCTCTGCCACTCCCGCGGGAGGGCTCAGCCCTGGCTGTGCTGGGCAAGGACCGCTCGCCTCCAGCACATGGCTGGGCTGGGGAGATTCTGCTTTCTGGAGATTTATTTCCCAGTCCTGGGTAAGTTTTACTGGTGTGAAGGTGTTTCACTGAGCTGGAACAAGAGCATCACTTGCAGCTGTGGAGAGCCCAGTGCCCAAAGCCTCCCCACCCTACGGCACAGAGCCCACCTCTCTTGCCAGTGTGCCGAGCAGCTGGCCCACATCCTGCGCTGCATCTCACTCTACATCCCATCCTGCATCCTGCCTGGACCCTGCCTTGCAAGAATGCTGAATGGCAGTGCTGGGAGTGCCAGACCACAGGAGGACACCACCAGGGTGTTCAGGGGTGAGCAAACGCCACGGAGCAAAAAGGGAGCAGAGAGGAAAAGAACCAGAGTTTCAACTCCCAACTTTGCAGTATAATGTAATTATTAATCAGGCTTGTCCTGAATCCACTGTGTCATAGCGGAGGATTAGGAGTCATGCACGAATTCAGGCCAAGAAGGTTTACAATCCAAAGGATTTATCTGCCCTGCAAAAATAAATAAAGCACCAGCCTCCTGACAGACTCTTGCTGCCAAGAAGGCAGCTAAATAAGTGACAAACTTCTCATTTTGCATTTTTAATTAGGGACGTGCCTGTCACACTTCCCCAGCTCAGGCTGAGCTCTCTCCTGCACTTAACGCCGGGTTTAAAGCACTTTGCTAAGATGAGCGCAGCGTCCCCCGTGCCAGCTGCAGCGCTCGCCTCTCGGAGGCTGGAAAGCCTTGTCAGTGAATTAAAGCATAATTGGCTAATTAGTTTGAGTAAATCTTGGAATATATATATATATATATTAAAGTAAGGCTCAAGAAACAAAGCAGAAATAAAGTGGCAAGCTTCCTTTCTCTGCATCCCCCAGCAAGGAGAGGGGAAAAGGTGGAAGCAAGGAGCCAGAGCCTGGGCTCCCTGAAAATCCCACTTGGCCGCTGCCTTTTCCCCCTCCTGCGTCACCCCCTTGTTGTTTCAAGGCACTGGGTGCTCTCTGGGTAATTTGTTTGCAATATCTCTATCAACAAATTTCAGCAGCAACAAAAGTTTTCCATTCGGCGCCTGCTTATAGGACGATCTTATCGCTCGCCATCTTGCACGGTCCCTTTCAACAAGGTCTTAAAGCGCTTTATCTGCTTGGTTTCCCGGTAGCGAAATATGATTGAAATGTTCTATTGCTGCTTGCCGGATTAAGGAGATGTTGCAAAACTGCACAGAAACCTGGCAGATGTAAGCAAGGTATTACAGCTGCTCAGACTGTTAAGATCTGAGGGGAAAGATCAATATGTGCTTCTACAGTTGTGCCTCTAGAATGCGGGTGGGTTGAAGTTAAGGACATTAAAATGCATCATGATGCTGCCCAAACTCGAGCACAAGAAGATAAACTGCACTTTATTATTTCAACTTGATGCTGAAATAACAGTTCTTGTACTTCCCTTCTGCTGCAAGGTCCCTGCAAGTAACTCAGGCAGGAAGATGCTGGTGGGATGGAGAGCAGCAGCAATCGGGAAAAGCACTTTTTAAAAAAAAAAACAACAACAAACGACAACAAAATTAGTTTTCCTCTGTAATTCCTTCTGGATGCAATGCTCAAGGCACATGGAAACACGAAGCTGGACAAAGCCTCCAAGCATTGCCAAGAGGATGCTCCAGAGCGTTGGGGACACTTGTGGCGCCAGATCCCAGGGATGGGACCCACTTCCCAAGTGATTCCTGGTGTGGAGACTTGGCCAAGGGCTCTGCAGGCGGGATCTAAACCCACCATGGGGCAAGACCTCCTCCCCACCCAGCACTGGCAAACAAAAGCTGGGCGGGAGGCTGGCCCCTCGCAAGCTGCCGGTAATTAAAAAGGCCTGTAAATGCTCCGCAAAAAGCACTTCAAAGGGACAGCGACTCCAGCAAGACCGCGCGGTGTAAAAATTATGAGTTTTCCCCACAGGGTGCTTTGTGTGAAAAGGCTGGGATCGGTGGCAAATGCTGCTGCTCACTCCTGGGGGGATGTGGGGACTCAGTGGAGCACCCCAGGGAACACGGGGGCTCAGTGGAGCATCTCATGGGATGCCCATGCGGGCTCAGGTACCAGCACTGCCCTGGCATCTAAAAACCACAAGTGGCCCATCACTGTCATAAGCAAAGTCCTGCTCTGCCCACTGAAAAACCTGCAAAAATCCACCTTCTGCTCAATTTTATGGAAGGCACTGGCATTGCCCAATCCCTCCCTGCCACCCCTGTCAGGACGCAGAAGGAGACCTCCTCTTCTCCCCTCCAAAGAAACCACATGGCTTTTGGCTGTTTGATTATTTTTAGGTGTGTATTTTCCCCTCAGAGTGAATACAATGGTTAGGAAATTTGACAGCAAACTATTCCGAGCCATTTATTGCCTTAATGCGCACCTTTGTCCAACAGGCAGTTTTGACAGGAGCGATAAATTCCAAATTTATGTCAACAGAGCATATGTTGAACACCTCATTTCTGAGCTAAAGCGGCATGCTGCCCCATAAATCACCCTTCTGTTTGAAATGAAAGTAGATTACGGGCCCGTGTTATTGAGCAGTTAGAGCCAGAGTCGTATAAATCAGAACTTTTAACTCCAGGCGATCCGTTCTGCAATTAACTAAAGGGCACTTTGTCATCTTGGGGCTGGGGTGCAGCTTGGCAGGGCGACGGGCGGTGGGGAGAGGCAAACCCACCCCGGCTGCCATGGCTCGGGCGCTGCTGAGCTTTGCTCTGGACCTGTTGAAGCAGCAACACCCAGGCTGCTGCAACACAGCCTAGACTCAGCAGAGCAACATCCAGGGGCTTGGGGGGTCTGCAGGGCACCGTGGGCATCCTGATGGATTTTGGCAGCCAGAGGGGGCATCATAAGGCTGTCATGACATGAACAAAACAGCAGAGTCCAAATGAGTTAAAAGCAAGGAACAAACATGCATTAGTGCAACAGTAAGAGCCTCGTGCCAACTTGAAAGCAAACAGCAGATAGAAATCCATCCTCATCAGTCTTGCAGAAATTTTACAAAATCTCCTGATGCCCGTGCAACAGGTCCAGACCCATGTCCCGCTGCATTTCCCCCCGTCCCACTGCATTTCCCAGGGGGATGCCATGGGGCTCAGCCCCGCCAGCGCGGAGCACGGAGGGCAGGTAACCGCTCGCCGGAGCGGCAGCGCTATAAAAAGATTCAGCCGCTAAGTATTTCCTTTCCTATAAAATATTCATTGCCGCGCGCGAGAGCCAGGGAGAAGAAACCTCAAGCCGTTCTAACTTTGTGCCGCAGCAATAACAGAGTTTTATAGGAGTCTTTGGATTTTATTTATGCCAGGCCGTAACTGCGGTGCCCATCAGAGAGGAGGCCGCTGACCGGTGCGTCCCTGCTGCGGCACACGCTGAACAGTGTGCAGGAAAACCAGCACCGTGGCTTCACAACCCCAGTGCTGCCAGGGTAAACAATTCCCAAAAACCCTCTATGCTGCCTGGTTTCCACCCGTGCTTTCCTTGCCCGGGTAAATCAATATGAAAATCAATTCACCCCCTGATCTATTTTATCAAGATAAAGGTGACGTTGCCACAGCTCGTCTGCAACAGGGATCTGGTAGAAAGCCAAGGTCAGTGGGCAGCAAAGCTGCCTGAGAAACCACCTCTTGCATCCTTCAAGGAGGGTTTTCCTTTTTTTTTTCTCCCTCCAGTTCTCCCCCTGCCGCCGTTATTTCCTCCGCTGGCTGACGTGGGCGGGCCAGCGTGGGCCGACGAGGGGGAGGCCGGGCTCCCCGCAGTCCCCGCACTGCCCCAGTGGATTAAAATAGCAGTGAGAGCTATTAAGGGCACAGGGAAGGGGGAAGGGAGCAGAGACCTTCCTTTCCATTTCATAAATTAAGAAGGAAAAAAATAATAATTAAAGAAACCTGCCCTCAAGTCACCACTGTTACTAAAAAAAAATTAAATCAATCTTACAGGAGCTAGAAATAAAGATTTTACCATTTCTGAAATGTAATAATATAAGGGAGGAGAGGGGACAGCTCTGGGTTGAGAGCACCAGAACTCCTTGCCTGCACAACATCTCCTATGAGCCAGTTCATGAGCTCCAGCCAGATGCTGTGCCCTGCCACTACTCCAGTGGGATGCCACTGCCACCCCTCTGCAAACCAGCTGAGGAAAGAATCCCACCTGCCTGCCCTCACCTTGCAGAAAACACAGCAACACCACCAAAAGTCCAATTTAAATTGCTCCTTAGGCCCTGCCTGCCCACAAACGCACCACGAAGCTGCCCAAGGGCTGCTGCTTTCTCAGCACAGCCTCTGCCTGTGTGGGCAGCATCTCCCACTGGTTGCTCCCAACCCCCCAGAGCAGCACATGGGAGCTGGCAACTGCAAATAGAGCAGAATCAGGACTATTATAATGATTTTTAAGTTAACCCAATGTCCTGGGTTCAGGTCAGTCTACAATATTCATTATAAATTAGGATTTCCCAGGGTGGAGCTTTCTCCGCCCCAGTGCTCCCTGTGAACATCTCAGCCCACCCAAGTGAGGGGGACCACAGGCTCGAGGCAGGTGGGACGAGCACACATGCAAAGCGCTCGGATGCATCCGAGATGGTGCAGCTGGCAGCAGGAACCAGCCAGCCTCAGCTTTCACAAGTCCCAAAATGTCATATTGTCATCAGTGGCCAGAGCACAGGCACTGAGGGCTTAACTCACACACAGCCCCACTTAGAATAATGAGCACAAATTCACTGTCCATAATCCTCATCCCATTGTCCAGCACCCGGTGACAGGGGTGACATGGTGGCAGGGAGCTGGGAGAAATGCCTTTGCCTTCCTGGTGGCACCAGAGCTTTGTTGGGCATTGCACCCACTGTGCCCAGCAAACACCACCCAAGCAGCTCCAGGGGCTGGAAAATAACATGGAATTTAAAAAAAAAAACCCCAAGTGACCTTAGCATCGAGTGCATCTGCCACACCAGCAGCGTGACTGCTCAGATGGTTTGGTTCCTACTTCAGAAATAATAAGCGGTTCATGGATTCCAAGTGTAAAAATATATCTGTCATCTGGCAGCAGCACGTGTGCTGCCCAAGCACCAGCGCAGTCCACAAATGGCAAAGTGCCAGTTGCTCCCTCCTCCCAACCCTAAGAGATGGAGGGGATACAGGGAAGCATTCTGCACGGAGCATCAGGACTCTCTGGGGAGGGTACCGAGATGGTGTAGGCAGCACCATCCTGGTGCTCCCTGGGGACAAGGGAGTCAGCTCCTGGTACCCTGAGGAGATGGCGAAGTCTCCAGGGGGAAACTAACGAGAGGCACATTCCTGTTTCCCACTCCCTTGTGTCCATGCCAGCCTGGCCAGAAACCACAGCCAGGAATGGGCACAAATCTCTGGCAAATGCCATCGTTCCAGCCAGCAGCTCAGTTCTGGAGTTTTATAAGGCAATCAAATATGCAAGGGATTCAACACACTAATTTCAAGCGCACACCTGTGGTCCTCTGATAACGTCAGTGGTGCCGATACAGCGCAAGGATTAAAATTTCATAGAGTCATGATTTCATCAGTCACTAAACTACAAAGGATTAATTAACAGCCAGGGAAGAGCTCGTGGCTTGGAAATACAGTCTTGAGGAAAAGATCTATCTCTGCACTCCAGATGCCAGCACAGAGACAAATCCAGTGCTTTGATGGAAACATGTCCTTATTATCGGTGACTCCAAAATATGGCAGGTTTGTAGCTGGAGTTACGGACGCCCCATCCCAACCCACAGCTGAGGGGCTCCATCTGTTGCTACGTGCCTTCCCAGGGCTGTTTTGTGCTGCAGGATCCCGGGATGAAACCGCTGGGACCATGAGAACATTTCACAGCCATATTCTGGGGACTGGCAGGGGACAGGGAGAGAGGCACCTGAGCCTTTGCTGCCATGCAGACAGCTACCCAGACCTCACTGACTTCTGTGGAGCTTCCTGAAGTGTTATCCCTGCCATGAAAAGTTTGGGACGGAGCCTCCATGGAGAAAGATACACACAGTCCTCCCTGCCAGTGCACATTTGCAAACACTGTAGCACAGATTTCTGCTTCCTGCCCTGCCCACCCCAAGACAAGGGCCTGGATCCTCCTGGGAACCAGCAGCCCTTCATTTCCTAACAGGAGCACTCAGCACTTGTGAGGCTGAGGGGGAACACTTGCTTCCACATCCAACCTCAAAAGCTGTGAGGCTGAACATCTCACACACCTGTGGCTGTGGCACTGACTGGCACAAAGGCAGCAGCTCCAGCATCACAAGCAGCAGAGGGTCTCCCCTTCCCTTCCAGGGAAGATGGATTAGGGAGCTGTCAGCCAGGGACAGCCGCAGCAGTTGTGTTGCTGTAAGGGGGCAGTGGAAGTGTCTTTGATGGATGGAACCCTCACACTGGGCTGTTGAGTGGCCCCTCCTCAGCAGCCAGAGCTACCCTCTGCCAGGCTGGGATCAGATACTCCGGGAATGTTCTTCAGCCACAGCCCTGTCTCCTCCCATACTCTGCCAGCACCTCTACCTTTACCCAGGACTGTGCTGCTTCTGCAGTAGCTCCCAGGGCTGACAAAGAACTAATTAATTCCAATTAGAAGCTGGGAGATGAACATTATGCACCTTGTCAAGCCAGTAAATTAACAAATCTGGACTGCACTGGGCTCTGGTAGGAGCCTGGAGTGACCAGGGATCTCCCAAGGAGGGACAACTTGGAGATGCCAGGCGAGAACCATATTCCAGTGTTGGCAAAACCAGAGGTGCACTCTGAAATGGGTGTTTCTCCCCACTCCTTCCCTGCTCCTGAAAATGCCAAGCACCCTCCCGAGATACTGTCATGACGGCAAAGCCTAGGATGGCTGGGAACACAGGGATGGGCATCCCAGAGGACAAGGAGTGCTTTCATCCAGGCTGTTTGTGCAAACCACCTCATTTTCCACCCAAACTCCCAAGGTGGAGACACAAAATGCTCATTATCAGCATCTCTGAGCTGGGAGGGGTGGGAGGCACAGAGAGGACGGAGCCAGGCTGGAGTCGGGCAGCAGCCGTGTGGACAGCTGGGCTGGAGCACAGAGCCGGGCTGGAACTGAGGCATCACTGCTGCCCGACAGCAAAGCCCTCCTAAGGAAAACATATTTTTGGAGAAGGACTATGGGAGCAGGAGGTGTCACAGGAGCAGGTGCAGCCTGAGTCCAGGCAGAGCTGTCAGGACAGCACGGGGGCTGCAGTGTCCCCATCACAGCGTCTGAGTTGGCTTTGCTCCCAAAACTGCACAAACATCTGTGTGGAGCACAGCTGAAATCATGCTGGAAACTTGTCATTGCAAGGAATAACAATGCAGGCAAATGTGTCCAGCTGTGGGCAAGGTGCAGGCAGGTCATGGGCAGAGCTGTGCCCAGGACCCTGCACTGGGGGATGGGACAGGGGGCATGAGACTGGTGACTTTCTCCTGCGTTATTTTCTTTCGGCACAGGTTTAAGCACGGGTGTGTTAATAGGAAGAGCGCTTCTATAATCAGTTTTGCTCAGCCTACAACATGTTTTGCTGAAAAATAAATAAATACCTTGCTGGTGAGCCAAGTTCTGAGCGGGACGCCAGCCCTGCCGGCACACTCTTCTCCCCCCAGCCCCGGCCAAAAGTACGCAGCGTCCCGAAGCAAGGAGTCGGGCGTTCCTGGGCCGTCCCGGCCCTCCGGGACCTCTCCAAGGAGCCCGGGCTGTTGAGTAATTAATTACAAGCAGCCTCACCCCCCTCCCTGACGTGCACAACAGGTTCCATGCAAATTCAGGAGCTTTTAAATTATACTGTTAATGAAAGCAAATAAAAGCTGTTAAACGGCAATTTGCTCAATTGGTGTTAATATTTAAGCACAGCATGTATAAAAACAAGATTGCAGAATTCAGTTATTCTGCAAGGAAACTTTTGGTCCCATGGAAAGGATTGATGGTGCCCAAGAAGCACCATGCACAGGGTCAGATGCTGGAGCCCCTCAGCAGCACCAGCAAGGCTTTGAATTATGGACATGTCCCAACTTCAGCCCAGCAGCCCATCCATAGCCAGCAGAGCCAGCAATTCCTGCAATCCCCCCCAGTTCTCCGCAATGGTGGGTGCAGGGAGGCTTCCACCAGGTTCTCTTCCCATGCAGGGATGTGGTGTTGGGCCCCAGGTGCCCAAACACTAACAAGTTCTTAAAGAAAAACAATCACAGTGATCTGGCACCAAAACATCACAGGCAGAACAAGCCACTTTCACTCCCCTTACACAGACAGAGTCCATCAGCAAAGAAAGCAGAGTTTTACGTTTTGCAACACAAAGGCGAAAACATGGCTAAAACAACTTTGCTGCTCTGCAGGCTCCTGCAGCCATTCCGCATGGATGGCCAGCAGAACCATGGCTAACACTTGCCCCTTGGCCATGCCATGACTCTTGGCAATGCCCCGTTCGGCGGGTTATGATGCTCTTGCATAAATTCACTTTCAAAGCAGGAGCCGGCGGTGAATGAGCCCTGGGTTTCTAATGGTTGGCAATATTTTGTACACTCTGCTGCTCCCTCTGTACCCCTTTGTCGGGGCCAAGGTCTGCCGGCTACAGAGGGACCAAAAGACCATCTGTAGCTCCCGTCTTTACAGAGGAGTTTAAATAGGGGGATGAATGAGCACAGGAATTAATGAATGATAAAGCCGTATGGTCTCAGTCAGCCTCCTACGCCTGTATGTGGCATTCAAACCCTCCCAGCCTTCTGCCACAAAGAGAGGTTTCTAAGCTACGAAAAAGAAAAAAAAAAAAGGGGGGGGGGGGGGGGGAAAAAAAAAAGAGGAGGAGCCACCACGTTGGGTTGGCTCTGATGATGCAATAGGAAACTTGGTAAAAGAGCTGGCCCTGGGACGAGCCTGTCCCTGCACACAGCTCCCTCGGTACACACGCTGCTCCCTGGAGGAAAATGCCATGTAGGGAGAGCAGGAGTGAGTATGGGCTGGGGGGAAAGGGGCTTTGGAGGGGGCGATGAGGTGCCATTGACAAGTTCTGACATGTTATCTGTGGGAATGTGTGTTTTCCTGGCTGGAGGAATCCTGGGCACCTTCCTCTGGAATGGGATTTAGAAATTGTCCTGGGAACTCACCTCCCACCCATGTCTCCCCCTCTGGGAGAAGGAAAAGTTATCAGGTGGTTTACTATTCTGAACTTGCTTCCAAAGAAGTGTTGTGTCCTGGGATGGGACCTCTGGGAGGGTGGTGGGACAGTGGAACAAGTTGTTCAGCCTGGAGAGGAGAAGACTCCAGTGGCTGAAGGAGCTCCAGGAAAGCTGGAGAGGGACTTGGGCCAAGGGCAGGAGGGATGGGATGAGGGGGAAGGGCTTGAAACTGGCAGTGGGGAGATGGAGGTTGGACATGAGGAGGAAATTTCTTGGCTGGGAGGATGGGGAGAGCCTGGGCCAGGCAAACTGTGGCTGCCCCATCCCTGGCAGTGTTGGATGGGGCTTGGAGCAGCCTGGGCTGGTGAGAGGGGTTCCTGCTCATGGCAGGGGGGTTGGAATGAGATGGTTTTCAAAGTGCCTCCAGCCCAAACCATTCCATGGTTCCATGACCAAGATTCCACCTTCCAGGACTCATCTTCTCAGCCAGGAGAATTTTGGGGTCAAAATCTCTTTAAAAGTGCAGAAACAGCCCCAAGTTTCTCCTGGGTTTCTTCAGCTCCAGTGAATCCCTTTGGGAATCAAAGGGGGGGGGGCAGAAAAAAAAGCAGGGTGGTGGTGTGTGTGCAGGTTTTTAACAACAAATCCAGCAACTAGTCTCGAAGTTCCCTGCTCCAATGTGGGGGAAAGGCACGTGTAATGCAGAAAATTGCATTTTTTATTTATTTTTTTTTTCCCCAGAGCCACTGCAAACCCCTTGTGACAGCCAGAGAAACTCCAAGGAGTTGAGCCAGGGTCTCACTGGTGCTGGCTGCACAGCAGGGCAGGGGTCCCAGCACAGGGACCCAAGGGTCTCCACCATTAAGGTGCCATCCCTGGGTGGGGAGTGATGCCAACCCCTCATTCCTGCCACCAGAGAGAAGATGCTGCTACGGCTCACGGTCCCTTTTGTGGGGATTAACAGCTGAGATGCAAGGAAAGAGAAGGACATGGATGGAATAGCCATCCCTGTAATGCTAACAAGGGGAAGCCAGGATCAAACACCCCAGATCTTTTTGGGAAGAAGGTCTTCTGCTCCAGAATCAGGGGCTGCCACACGGATTATTCCTCTCCAAAGCATCCCACAAGAGGACAAGACAGAGGCACAGGAAGCCTGGCGCAGTCCTGGAACGCTACTTGTATTTTAAGAGCTGTCATGTGTAAAGCATTAGCGTTTTTGAAATTGCATTCTCCAGTTAATTAAATGGACCATCTTTTATACATAAAAAGTGAAAGCAAGCAATTAAAAGCCATGCACAGAGGAAGTGCCTGTTCAGCGCTGGGCGCTGCCCCTCCTGCATTGAGCATCCCAATGGAGCCCATCCTGGAGAGCTGGTCCAGCCCCAGGGAGGCCAGCACTCTGGTGAGGTTCACCTGCAGGGCTGAGCAGCACTATCGGGTGATGCACTGGTCCCTGTTCCCCTCCTGAACACTGATGGAAACCACACATACCCAACTTATGGATTTCCTATGTTTGCCAGCTGGCGATGGAGTGAGCCTCCTCAGCAGTTATCTTTGCTGCAGTAAAAACTCAACCTTCAGGTTTAGGCAAGAGGTAAAGTTCACTATCGATTGGACCCACTGTAATCTGTTTATAATTACTATTATCTCTGAGTTAATCTTGTGAGAGGTAAACAGTTTCACAAAAACCTTGCAAGCCATGTCTTTTACCTCCCAACTTCATATCTGGGTCAAAAGGTCAATTCCTGCAGCTCAGGAGCTTGAGATTTAGGGAAAAACTGCATGGTCCCACCCAAAGCCCTGCCAGTGCAGGTGCTGGCCCTTAGAGCAGGCAAAAAGCACAGACTTTTGGACCATTTGGGCTCATAAGTGAAGGGGAAGTTTTTTCAGTAGCCATGGGGCTAGTCCTAGTCTGTAAGCTGACCCAGGCTTAGCTGCTGGCCTGGTGGGAGCCTTGGCTGCCCAAAGGCATCCCCCAGCACTGGGATGGAGCAGATGGCACTGCGTGGCACTGTGCTCTGAAGCACCCAGCTCCTCCTGAGATCTTTTTCTGCCATCCTCCCTGTTCTTCACACCATCAAACATCGCTGTACCCCCCACCACAGGATGCTGCCAGGCATCACCACGCTTGGGGGGCTAAAAAACCCCTCAGGTGTGTGTGTGGGCGGTTGGGCAGGCACCGGGAGCCGGGCTCTGCAGGCAGGTGTCATAAACAAGCCTGCACATGGCAAACATATTGATTTCCCAGAGCTTATCGCGCAGCAACCAGTGCTCAGTTACCAGGCTACTTTAATATGTAATTTACTGCACGAAGGGACAGCGGGGCTGAGGGTGGGTGAAATATTTTCCAGGAGGTGGTCAAAGAGGTGGGCACTGGGCAGCGTGCAGGCAGGAAGGCATGGCATCTCACCTCTACCCCTCCTCAGTATTTTCCCACTATCAAAAAAAGCCCCTCACTGCTGCTGTGGTGTGTTTGCACAGATGCTGTTCGTCTTCTTCTGCAACTGTTTACACTATGAAAATATAGCCTGAGCTGCCTGCGATCTCCATCTCCTTAATTTAAATTCAGATGCTTAATTTCTGTCAAAACAGAGCCCACTCAAATTACCTCCATCCATTTTGGCTGCTCAGCTTGCCCTGTCATCCTGGGGAGCAGGGAGGGAGTGGGGCAGAACCTGCACTGGGGAGACTCTGCTCCTCCAGCCAACCTGGGACAGCAGGGATGGAGTGAGCCTGTGGCACATGCCCAAGGTGAGGCCACCAATAACCCACAGGAGGTTTGCATTTTCAGAACAGAAAACTTTAAGAATCCTCTTTCTATGGTGCCTCTCAGTAGATCTTCTGGAATTTACAAGATAAATACTGGTAATTTGATTCTTATCTTCTTCAAATCCAATTCTAAGGCAATTCTGTGTAAAGGACACTAATTATAGCCCACGGGGAAGCAAAAGGTAACCCATCGGTGAGAACACACTGAGCACTCACAGAGGCACGGGACACCAAATCGGCAGAGAGATTTCAAAGCTGCTCTTGCAAGAACAACAATCCCTTGGGTGAAAATTATTCTCTGCACCGTTGCTGCTCCTCGCCTGTACTTTTGGGGACCAGCTCAGCACTGGAGAGACCGGCAGCCAGGCTTGCTGGAGCCAGCTGGAGCCTTCTAAGGGCTGCCCAGCACCTCAGAGGAAGGCTGAGACAGCAGCACCAGGGAGAACTGGATCGTTACACACACACAGACGTGTGGCTTCTCAGCCTTACTTCCCCGGCATTATTTACTAACAAAAAGACACAAGTTTATACACACAGTGGAATGCAATCATTAACACACTGAGTGCGGCAAAATAATCACTCCTGAACACAAACACTGTGTATTTTCCAAAACACACAACCAAACCCTGGCAATCCTGGCCCTGAAACGCAACTGTGCTCCTGACAATGCTGAGGAGTATCCCGAGGAGGGGGACGGTGGGGACACGGCGCTGGCCACGGCCACACTGCGCTGTCCGGACATTACGGTGCCCATAAAATAATAAATCCCAACCCTGGGACACAGAGCCAGGATGTGGGAGCAGATGACACAGGAAGAATCAAAGGGGTCTGGTGATCCCAGGAGGGTCCAGTTTCAGGAGAGCTGCCATGGGCTGTGGGAAAGCCCCCAGCCGCTGCAAGGGGCTGGGACCCAGACCACGACCAGGCACGGCAGCTTGCAGGGTGAGGGCTGAGCCCTTCATGGTGCTGAAAGACCAGCCCCAGCAAAGCTCATCATTCCTTTATTCACTCAGGGAGGGGAGAAAGATGCTGTTTGTGACTCTGCAGGGGGCTGGCATTGGCACCCAGCACTACTGGTCCTCCAAGAAGAACGATTATTTCTTTGAACACACTGACACTCACAACTAACTCACACCTGACCCCAGCAGCACAGGGCAAGCACCATGTCAGATGTGACCAAAGGGTATTGAAAATCCAAGCAGCAGAGAAGCTGCCTCAGCAGCAATGCTCATCTCAACAGGTAAGAGCAACAGCATCCCAAGGGCAACCAGCACTGGGCACACCATAAATCAGCCACCCAGAACCTTTTAAAATAGCCCTTTTTTCCAACAGCGTGTATGCAAACATTTCCCATTATCCCTCTTCCATGATTCAGCAATTTGAGCCCTGGTAATAAAAAGTGTGATAATCCACACATTTGTGTGAAAGAATGGCAAATTCAGGCTTTCAATGATTTTTGAGAGCTAGGCTATTAAAAAAAGACATTTTCCTTTTCTCGCATTGAAGGAAAAACACAGTTACTCAAAACAGCAAAAGAATCAGCTCATTAGTTAATAGTGACAAAAAACCTACCAGGGGGAAACGAGTGGCTGCAGAGCAATGAAAGAATTAAGCCAATATATGTAAAGAAGGAAAAATCCCCTCATCCAGCACCCCCCTGCCTGAGGAGTGGTCCCCTGCCCAGCCTCCTGAGGACTGGAGCACTGATGGGGTCCAGAGCATCATGAGGGGACCTGGGCAGCATGGGGGGAATGCTGGGATCACAGGGGGCACTGGAATCAGGCTCGGAGCAGCAGCTGAGCTGGTATGTGCCTGGGCCCATGGACACCTCACTGTGTCCTGCTGCTCTTGGTCCATCAACTCACGTTCTCAACACTGTCACCTCTTTATCCTCCACTTAAGCAGAAAATGTGGTTTTGGCATAAGCTGTTGCAGCACAAAGAGCCCATATGAGGACACATGTGACACACATTGCACTCAACAAGAAGGACTGACCCCCCCAGATGCTGGTGGGAGCAGGGGACAGTGCCCAGCCCAGGCAGGCACAGCCTGGCCAGTGTCCCCGTGCTCGGTGCCTGGCAGCAAAGCAAACCCTGCCATGGCACCACTTTGCAGAAGAAACCCTGCTGCAGGCACAGGACGTTGGGTGGCAAGTGGTTTCCTGTGCCAAAGCCACTTGGTGCCATGCTGGGGACACAGACCCCTCCCATGGCACATCCAGCCCAGGACACCCCCAGCCTTGCCACACCAACACTGCACAATATGGTTTGCTCTGGAAGTTCTCACCACTCACTCCAGGTTACTCATCCTCACCAGCTCCCATATTCAGGTGGCACCCAACGCCTGAGCAGGTGACATGGGGCAGAGGAAGTGGTGGGTCTGTCTCCTGCCCGGCCGCGGCACTCGCTGGCAAACAGGCTCCAGTGCTTTGGCACACAGGGCATCGTGCTCAGCGGCCCCTCCCCAACACGTGCATGGGGAGCTCACCACGCACGGCCGCCTCATTTGCTCAGCAAGGAAGGTGCTAATTAGGGAGCTACTTCCCACCTTCAGCTGGGGGAAGACGCAGTGCAGCGTGCCTGCCAAGCCCGTGGCAGAGCGCACCTCCCCCATGCTACAGGGTAAGGAGAAGGAAAACATCCCCAGGGTCACCCTGGGGAGACACTCCCTATCTGCTCCTCCATGATGGGGCACCCCATCAACTCCTCATCACCAGCATCCCCTCTTTCACCATCCCCATCTCCCATCCTCTTCTGGCTGGTCCCCCTCCCAAGGGTGAGGTCTGACCCAAGCTCTCCTCTTGGCTCAGCTTTGTGGCAGTGTCCCCAGGCTGGCACAGAGCGATGACCACACTGGTGGCACACGACCCTCTGAGCCCTCTGCTCCCCTGGTGCTACCAGCTCTTGGCACCTGTTCTGGGGCAGCTGGTGGCAGCTCCCACCTGCTAAATAATGCATGGGCCAGCCCTCGTTAAGGCAAGGAGGGATGATCTACGTTTCGGGGCTGCTTTCAGTTACATTTGCTCGACGCTGAGGGAAGAGCTGCCTCCAGCTAAAGGGTCAGATAAGCCAGAAATCAATACCAGTGGCTGCCTCTGCATCCCGAGATCCCGGTGGTGGGGCTGGGGCAGCCCCAGTTCCTCTGACACATCACTCTGAGGGCTGGGAGCTGCCAGTGGCCCTGTTCCCACTGCGACACCCCTCTCCCATAGCCCTGCCCCACGAGATGTTCCCCACAGCCCCAGAAATGCAAACCCCAAAAAAATCTCCAACAAAATACCACCTGTTGTCCAGGGTGACAATGGACCCAAAGGCACAGTAAAGCCAGAAAGGAGGGATCCCATCACTCTCTAAGAGCAGACACGGACCCAGGACACAAAAATAACAACTCTTTTTCACTGTTCTCCATGGGAAAGATCCTGCTTAAAAGTTCCTGCTGGAGGGAAGGGGGTTTCTGCTGGTGTCACCACACATGGCTGGTTCCTGTGGAAGGCTCCCAGCATCCACCACACAAGCACTGTGGGGCTCCCCCACAGCTCCCCGCAAGGCGAGGAGAGCCCCGACTCTCGTTCGCAGAAGCGCTCACCCTCCCTCCTGCCCGCTCGGAATCTTTTCTACGAAGAGGGGGAAGGAAGAGAGCGAGGAGGAAATCACCGTGTTACTGGTAACAGCAGCAGAGCACTACAGGGAGGGCAGCGGGTTTCAGTTCCAAGAGCTGTTTCGCAGAAAGGGGCCCCGGGGTGACAGCCGGGGCTCAGCCAGGCTCCGACCATCCTGGGCAGGCGGAGAGGACCTGCCTCGTGCTGGCGATGCCATTGCCGCGGTGTGCCGGTGCCGTGGGCCTCGCCCAGGGTCTGCGCCTTATCTCTCCCACGCAAAGCTGCTTGTGTGCTGCGGCAGCCGCAGCCCGTGCCCACCTGCAGATAAGGGATCGGCAGTGAGCCACTGCCAGCCTCGGCTCACACGCCTGGCCCGACACTGCCTGGGGCTCCCTGCACCCAGCAGCCTCCTGACATCCCCACATGAGTTCCCTTTCCTCCAGCATCTCCTTCCAAACCTGCGATGCACCCTGGCTCACAGCCGACCCTGCTCCTGCGCCACAATAAGTGCCAGCAAATCCCGGAGAAGCCACCAGACCTCACGGTGCAATCTGGAAAGCGATGCGCTGTCCCCCAGGCCGCACACTGCCACGCCTCTGCACTTCCAAGAAGAATATCCGGGTTTTGGTTGGATTTTTTTTAACGTGCAGGCTATCCTGTGGTTATGGAGTTTCTGGCAGTTGCAGCCTGCACGGGTTCTGTCTGCACGAACCAAGATTAGTACAACCTGTCCCTAAATACCATAATAAAAAACACGTAGTAAGTGCTTTGCTTTTATTTATGACAGTGCCAGTTTCAAGAAGGATGAATCACACTTCCTCCTTAGCACTCCTTTCTAATATGATTTACTATAAATAATGCACAGAGAAAAGAACGAGAGAAGGTGACAAAGGGCACAGAGCCCAGTGCAACCCCCAAACTTGGTTATAGGCGCAGAAAAGCGCCAGCAGCAGCCGTGATGGAGCTGCAAGAAGCACTGGGGGTATAATCAGTGAAGTACCTGCTGCATAAGCACAAATCTGGCAATATCTATGCATATATATATATATATATTTATGTGAATTGCACCTGCTGTTTTGGAGATTGGCTCTGCCAGCCAAGAGCTGAAGTGCCAGGAGACAGGCATTTTGGTGGGCATGCTGCTTTCTGCAGCCTTTCTGCAGGAAAACTGCCTCAGCCCCCATGGTGCTGCACTTATTCCCATGGGAGTAAGAGCCCAGCATTCTCCCAAAAGGGAACCTGTGCCTGCCTGCCCAGGCACCATCCTCCTGTGAGTATCTGCTCCTCTGACCTTGTGAGCACACTGGTGATGGAAATGATCTGGGGTTTGGGCCTGTGGGGTTTTTTTAGTTTCTCTTTATTTTTTCCGCTTGGTTGATATCTGCCTTCTTTATAGGTCACCCAGGTGAAACCAGGCACTCTCCTCCCTGCCCCTAGCCACCTCTGCAGGCAGCTGACAGTGGGTTCTTTCAGGAGAGGGGTGCAGGGGTCCCCTCTGTGATGTGCAGGAGAAGGACCAGCGCATCACCCGTGCAGGAGCATCCTCAGCTCGCCCCTGCGCGCGGGAAGCACCGGCACGCAGCGAGGCAGCTGCTCCTCGTACAGCACTGAGCAGAGCACAGGGTTATCAGCCCGGCTGATACAGGCAGATAACGAGCCCATCTCCCGCGCTGACACCGGTAACAAAGCAGGGTGTTTAACGGCGATTTATGGTGGGTGGCTCTTGCCAGGCTCAGTTCCCCTCGACGTGCTTGTGCCTACATGGGGAAGTACTTCCTCAATTGCACATGGCCAACCTGTCTGCTAAACAACGTGCCAATAAACCAGCAACGAGACGATGAAGGCTGATAGAAAACTAAACCAGCACAGCGGGGCGTGTATCCAACCATAATCTACTTAAAATCAGTTAAGAACACTGCAGAGAAAATGATACGGGCAGCCCTGGCCCCCGGCCAGAGCCAGAGCCCAGGCCACAAAGGATCACTCCCAGAACTGAATTTTAGGGCAGTGCTCCTGTCTGAAGCTGCAAAAAGCCCAAGCTGGCAGATGCTCTCACCAAACAGAAGAAATCCACCTTTCTTTGTGGGTACTCACGGTCCAGCAGTGCTTACTGCTCCCACAAAGATCTGTGCTGCTCCCTGCCTTGCGGCAGAATTCATCCAAAACCAGGGGGAAAAACCCATCCCCAGCCCTGAGGGACAGGCTATCCAGGAGGAACACACCCACAGTGCTCCCAAACACCCCACAGCCAGTCTCTGCAGCTGGGCTCAAGCCTGGCAATGAGAGATGTCACCACTGCAGGAAAGCTCCAGAGCCTGGATCTGCATCCAACCACAGGCAGATTCATCTGCACTCAAAAGAATGCAGAATCCATTCTCTGTCACTCAAGGCACACCAATCTCTTCCATTGGGGTTTCCTTGTGTGCCAACCACATCCCTTCAGCTGGTACCCATCACACGGCTACTTTGCAGCCACTGATCTCTACTGGGGCTAGAGAACAAGCCCACCTCGGGCAAGCCTACCAAGACCTGCCACATGCAGTTTTCTCATGAGGACACTGCCGTTTGCTGCAACATTTTGGCTCCCAAGCCATGAGCTCCCATTGGCTCCACCACTGCAGAATGGGATGCACATCCTGACTGTGAAGGCAAAGGAAAGAGCGATGTCCCGTGAAGGATTACCCCAACCATAAAGTGCTGAGCTCCCTAACACCAGGTCGGGGTGAAAAAAACTTCCAGGCGGAGTGACACAAGCCAGGACTGCTGGGCTAGGCAGAATGAATGGAATAGGCTAATTTACACAGGAAGTGAGCACTTACCAGACCCTTCATCCCAACACACAAAACCCTCTGCCATATCTGGAAGCAATTACACCCAGTTAACATGATCTGCCTGCCACTAAAATTAACTGCAAACAGAAATATTCTTCACTTTTGCAACAGGAGATGCCATGGCCTCGTGTTTGGCTGCTGGGAAATATTTAGTAATTACTCATTAAAGCCTTTCTTGAAACTGTCAAGGGGGGAAGTAAAAGAAAAATCTGCTAATTGCAAGCAAAAAGGAAAATGCAGATAATTTTACTCCATCCAAGGAAAACAGATTTACACACATGTATAACTAAAGAGCCAAAGGAGATTACGTAGATGCAGCGAAGGCTGCAGGGATGCTCTGTCACGAGCGGCCCGGACTGCTCTGCACCATCTCTACAGGCCATAGGGAAAAGAAAAAGAGTCGATAGCATCACTCCTGAAGCAGCCCAGACTCCCCCAGGCTCCCTCTGCGCAGCCAATAAATACATTTTTAACCAACATCGCTCCACGAGTTTTAACGAGAACTGAAAAGGCTCCGTGAAGCTCATTGAGCTGCCGCAAGCGACATGGAGCGTGCGTGCTTTGGGAAAAAAGCTGCACCAGTGTCCTCAGCCAGGCAGGTTTTATGCCTCAGGGTCCCAGCCCTGCAGCTGATGGAGAGGAGCTGGCACAGATCCCATTGCTCCTTTTCCAGGGAATGAGAAGGTGGAGGCACCCCAGGGCGAGGGCATGCAGTATCCCCCTTATGAAAGCCCCTCTGCTGTCAGGAAGACACCCAAGTTATTACTGGGCAAGGGGAAAAAGGTATAACATAAAAAAAGATAAAAATCTGGGTTTTCTGATGGCAATCTCCAAGTTCTGCTTTAAAACATATCACCCACGCCACTAAAATGATGCAGAATAATTGACAGAACAACGCGGAAGCTGAAAAGGCTTTTCCCCCTCTACGCTGGGAGCCAAGTATGGAAACGGTTAAGTCCCCCACTGAATAAATCAAAAGTTCAAGGCTGCAGCATACTCAGCCCTATTCCCCCTCTGCCCATGACAAGAACCAGAGAGCCCCGAAATCCCCAGCATCCTGCACGGGGCCTCGGCCGGCGCTCACAGGTTACACGCTCGGGGTCAGCGCCGCGGACCCCGGCTGCAACATTCATTTCCTGCAGGGGCACGTCCCTGGCCCATAAAGCCGCCGAGCGCCGCCGTGACCGGCCTGCGGTGCCGGAGCCGCACGGCAGCGGCCACCAGCCCTGCTCCCCATTAGCCCTCGCCATGCCAGGTGCTGCTAATAAGGCCCATCAGAGAGAAACAAGAGCTGCCAAGTCAGCTCCGGGTTCTGGAAGTAATCACGGGCAGGGCTTGGGGGGCTACAGGCTTGTTTTTTCCTTCCCTCCCCCCTCGTTTTCTATTTTTCCTCCTTTTTTTCAAGTTTCTATCACAGTGGAACATAAATTGCCAAATGCTTAAAATAAAATAAAAAGCCACCACTGTATCAGGCTACCAAAATTAACACTAATAACATCTCACAAAACACTTGGGATCCGATTTATCACGTTTATTGCTTTAATGGTATCCTGCATCTGTTTCTCACTGTGACATGTCGAACATTGCCAACACGCCTAATGGCATTAGTAGCGCAACGTGCAGCTAATCCAGGCAGAGACGGATGGAGGTGAGGCTGGCACAGAAAGAGCCAAACACCAGGATATTTCCCAATACTGCTACTTAAAGTTTGCCATGGCATTGACATTACAGCTCTGCACAGAGCAACAGTCCAAGGGACTGCTTAGCACTGTAACCAGGAGCCCGATCACCATGGGAAGCTGCCAGTTCCCTGAGCAGAAGCATCTCAGATCAGTTGGAGCATCAATTCCTGGTCTCGCACATCAGACTGGAGGGAGCGCCTGGTCCCACACACTGATGCTGCTGGAGGCAGATGGATCTGCCACTCCTCTGCACTTCAGAAGTGGATAAAGGAGCAAAACTCAGTGCTTTGGGGCACTGGGCTCCAGCCACAGCTGCAGAGCAAGCCTCTTGGTCCCTCCCCTTGAAAGACTCCACTGGAGCACATCTTTGTGTGACCATGGAACCTCAAAATGCCAAACTCAGAGGTGAAAACGTGACCAGAGGCTTTCCCCCAGGGACACCCCCACTACAACAGTGAGGATGGACCTCCCAGCATTCCCCTCTCACTGCAGGGCACTGCCATTGCCCAGCCAAGCTCCTCCACCTCACACGGACACACAAGCCAAGCGCTGCCAGGAGCCGGTGCCTGGCCACCCTCAGGTCTGAGTGCTCAGCCTTGCCGCTAACCGACTGCATCGCCCCACGTCCCTCTGCCTGCAGCCTTTCCTATTGCTAAAGACATTAAAAACAAAACCACGGCTTTTATGAAGTTTTAAGGTATTTAACTTCCTGATGGAAAATAACCCAGTCTGCACTCGCATCACAGCTCGGGAGCTTTCTCTTCATACAAACAAGCCCAAAAAGAGCCACTGAACTCTGGCTTTTTTGTCTGCAATTAGAAGTGAGGATCAATACTAACATTAGATTAAGTTTGAACTTTGCTGAACCTAGGAGGAAATCTTTTATAAAAAAAATTAAAGAGTCGCCAACTCAATATACACCCAATTAGTCAAAATCATAAGCTCAGTAAAGAAGGAAAAAAAGGATCGTGCAGCAGCCATTGGGTTGGGGGACCTGAAAACCCCTGTCAGAGTCAGCACCAAGACTTGCTGACACTCGGCCACAACAAGGTCACAGCTCAGAGCTCTCAACTCACTTGAGTCATGACACGGCACATGCAATGCATCCACGGCCACACAGGGCTGGGGCAGACACGGTCCCTCGGGCACCCTCTGTCACCAGTGGTGAGCAGCCCCCTGTGCTTGCCAAAGCCCAGTGAAGAGCCAGCCCAGCCCTCCTTTGCCTGCATTTCCCACACTGATGAAGACAGGAACAACACTCAGAAGGCTCCGAGACTATAAACATATATATTTACACTTCTATAGGCATGTGTGTGTGTAAACAAACACATGCCATATGTACACACTCGCTGGTGTGCTGGAAACAGCCGTGGAGTACGGAGCTCACCGAGCTGCTCACAGGCGGGTTTGGGCTCCATCACCTGCTGGGGCTTGGCATGAGAAAGCCATCGGGCTGGCTGGCTGAGCATCCTGGGGGTGGCTCAGCATCCCGTGGGGAGCTGAGCATTCTGGGGGATGGCTAAGCACCCCACAGTACTGCTGAGATGCCTGTCCCCGGCAGCGTCCCCCAGCCCCCCACAGCTGGGAGCGCCGCTGCTCTGGGCACCTCCTCGCTCGTGTCAGGGTGGGAAAGCAAAACCGCAGCCGCGAATGCGCAGCAGAAAGAGGTCAGCAAAAGCCTGAGCAGCACCGCGGTGCCCCCCAGCACATCCTGCCCCCACCGCCAGCCGGCCTGGGGAGGTGGTGCCAGCACCATGACATGGGGCACAGAGTCCCCGGACTACCCTTACAACTGGAATGGAGAAGGGCCTGTAGCCAGCACAGTGCAGTTACCACCACCCCTAGAAAGGCTCCAGCCACGAGTTATGACCCCAAACTAGCATAGATGCTGTTTTAACAGCTCCACAAATACAATAGGATACCACAAATCCTCCCCAAAATGGTAATTTTCACCACATATTAGAAAGCAAACACCATAAAAAACCCACATGAAACTATGTCTGCACAGGAACTGCCTTCAATTTAGACCTCGGGTGGGTGGGGGGTAAGTTCGTGTGACTGTTGCCCAATGGCTTTCAACATGGATGGTCTCACAGAGCAGTTTAAAAATGGCTCAAAGGATTTGGTTCACCCCACAAAGTTTGCCAGCGCCAGGTAATCTCTCTGAAAGCAAGAACGGGCAAAGGCAGTTCGGTGCTGGGTTAAGCAATTGCCCCTGAGGCTTTGCTCGTGGGAGCCACTGCTCAGCTCCGTGCTCCAGCCCAGCCTGTGAGCCCAGCACGCACCAACCTCCTGGTAAAGGATCAGGAATAATGAAGAAATCAGCAATGACCACAGCCGAGGCTGTCAAAATAAGCCGAGCTCAGGAAGGCACCGCGCGATGCCGGCGGCTGCGCTGGACGGGGCTGGGCCGCGGTCCCTCGTGGCAGGGCAGGATCTTACCTTCTGCTCTGCCCCGGGCTCAGAGAGAATTTTAACAGAGCATCGGGAGCAGCCCCGGTCTTGCCCTCTCCTGCGGCCGCATCGGTCGCTGCTCCCGGGCTCGGAGGGGGAAAGGGAGATGCTGGAAAGCGTGGCTGAACGGCACGTTAAAATTCTCCCTGAGCCCTCACTGCAGCTCTCCGCCAGTGACGTTCGGTCTGCATCACCGCACGGCCGGGGCCGAGAGCCCAGGCAGCTCCAGGCACGGTGGCCG
>NW_009951820.1:538186-539488 GCF_000747805.2 Chaetura pelagica | reverse complement strand
GCGAGCGGCTCCGGCCCGCGCCGGTGCTGCCCTCCCCCAGGGCACCGGAGCGCGCGCAGCACCGAGGGCTTTAACCAGCGATACCAATTTAGGCGCATAATTAATGTCACCCCAGCCAAAGCAGGGAAGGAGCTCCAGTCCCCGCTGCCACGATCGGCAGTGAATGGGGGAGCACCAAACTCACGTGCTGGTCACAACCACCGTTCTGCTGCCCCGCAGCAGCTCCCCTGAGGTGCACGGACAAATTTCCCCCCCTCCCCAAGCAGGGAGCCCCCGAAATCGCATCTACTGGGGGTTGGACCCTGCACCCATCACCGCAGGGAAGGACCCGCGGCTCTGCAGCAGCACAAGTCCCCCATGCCCGCCCCCGCGTTGCCCCGCCCGACCTACACGCTACTTTTGTGCAAAGTACAAATATTCCATAAACCCGGAACGCCGGTGGGACGGTGAGGCAATGCCAGGCTGCCACGGTCCCAGCGTCACTGCCACAGCCGGGCACAGGGGTCGGGCTGCTCGTTCTCCACCTCGCCCCGCAGAAAGGTTCAGCTCTCGGCAGGGGCAAGGGGGATAGTGCTGCCTGACCACCCCCCACACAGCCCTGTGCACCCCATTTACACAATGACCCCCTAACTCAAAGGGTGGCAACCGAAAACAAATCAACGCAGGTCAGCCAAGGAAACCAGCGGGGTCCGTGCTAGCAGGGAACCCCATCAGGGCTGTCCTCCCCAGCCAGCACTTCTGGAAGGAACCTTCTGGCACCAACTACCAGGGACAGTCACCACAGCTGTCGCTCTGAACAAACCCTGTTTTGGGGCATGCAGCAGGATCTTTGCACTCACACTCGGCCAGCCCCGCAGGCCCCCACCGCGGTCCCGCGGCACTCACCGGTGCTGCTCCAGGGTCTCGTTGTCCGGCAGCTCTGCTCCACACACGCTGCACGGCTCACCCGGGGCTCGGCTCTCCGGCTTCATGCCAGCCGCCAGCTCCCCCAGCTTGCTGAAGAGCTCACGCTGGATGAAGCCCTGGGGCAGCAGCCCCCCGTAGGCGCCGAAGTCCATGGAGACAGCCATGGCCGGCGGCACGTGCAGGGCAGACGCCACCGAGGCCGGCACGCCAAGCACCGGCTCAGTCTTGTGGTTGGGCAGCAGGGAGTAGATGCCCAGGGGCTTCTCTGTGGCAGCAGGGGTCTCAGGCCCCAGTGGCAGCCCCTGGCCTGGCTCAGGGGGCAGCTCGACCCCCTCCTCACGCCCATAGTGCAGTTCACGGGCACTGGTGATGACACTTCCACGAGTTGGGGTGGCT
>NW_009951820.1:537065-538100 GCF_000747805.2 Chaetura pelagica | reverse complement strand
TCCCCCCCGCCAGAGGCTCCTGGCTCGGGCACCTGGGGGCTGTCATGGCTGGAGGCCTCGTCCACCTGCATGGCTTCAGTTTTCACCTCACCGAGGCCAGGGGGACGGCAGGCAGCAGCAGGGCGTGAGTCCTCGGGGGCAGCGGGCGGCAGGGCGCCCTGCAGCAGCGACTGCCCGATGGTCATCAAACTGTCCACTGCTGCCTTGGTGGGGCTCATGGCAGAGAGGGGGCCAAAGGACGCAGAGGCGGAGGGACTCTGCTCTGCTGTGGCCAACGGCAGGCTCTGGCCGGCCACGCCAGTGTAGCCGCTTTCCTCGCTGGTAGGCTTGGAGATGAAGAGGCCCTTGATGTACCTTGACTTCCTCTCCTCCTCTTCCTCAGTGGTGGCAGAGCCTCCATCAGCCATGGCACCCTCAGTGTCGTTATCCTCGGAGGCCTGGATGGTCTCCAGGATCTTCAGGCACTGCTCCTCCAGGTACTCGATCTCCAGGATCTCAGCAGCGTAGAGCAGGTCATCCAGGTCTTCGACCTTGGCCTGCAGGGTAGCAGTGTAGGCATACTCCAGAATCTGCTGGAACGTCTTTGGCGAGAGGAAGTCCAGGGTGTAATGCTGGCTGTTGCGGTGGAAGAGGATCTCGAACATCTTGCTGGTGCAAGCCAACACTGTCCGGTGTGCGTGGAACTCCTGGCTGTCCACCATGATGACCACGTCGCACAGCGTCCCCGCCAGGCGCATCTGGTTGGCTTTGTGCAGCAGCCCGGTGGGGTGGCAAGGGTTCTGCAGCTGGATCATGCCCATCTTAGTCAAATCCATGGCGCTCCCCGGGCTGGCTCATCAGGGTGCCTCGCCGTTGCGCAAGTCTGGGACCAGCTTTGTGTGCCGACTATCTGCGAAAACAAAAGGCGGAGGGGGGAGAGGAGCGAGGGGGAGGGGGGGGGAGAAGAGAGAAAGGGAGGAAAAAAAGAGCAAGAAAGGGGGGGAGGAAAAAAAAAAAAAAAAAAAAAGGGGGGGGTACACATCGCCCGAAAAGTTT
>NW_009951820.1:523804-536655 GCF_000747805.2 Chaetura pelagica | reverse complement strand
CGCCTCCCCAACACCCACACCCCAATTAAAAGGGACCTCGGGAGAAAGGGAACCATACACGCCCCCCCCCCACCGCGGCCGAACCGGGCGCTCTAAAGCCGGAGAGAGAAGGGAAAACCAGACAGAAAAACAAGTTTTGGGGTTGGGAGCCCGGTAATTGCCGGGTTTTGCCCTAAAAATCTACACAGCATCATCCTCATAAAAGTGGGTTTTGCCCTAAAAAATTACCACGCATCATCCTAATAAAGCATCTTTTTGCACTAAACATCTACCCCCATGTCACCCTGACAAGGCAGATTTTGCCATAAACCTTCTCCTTATCACCCCAATAAAGTGTGTTACGCCCTAAAAATCTACCCAACATCACCCCAGTAAAGCAGGTTTTGGCCTGAAAAACTACCCTTCATCACCCCAATAAAGCACACTCTGCCCCAAACACCTACCCTCACATCACCCCAATAAAACACCTTTTGCCCTAAACCTGCCCTGCATCACCCCAATAAAGCTTATTTTGCCCTAAAAATCAAGCCTTCATTACCCTAATGAAGCACGTTTTGCCCTAGATCGACTCCACCCCAAACAAGCATATTTTGCCCCGCATTGGCACTACTGGTATGGACGCGGCGTGTCCCAGTGCCCAAAGATGGGGGCAACAAAGGTCTGCCAGCAAATCGGCACCAAGGGAGCTCACCCAACCACTGGTGGCACTGTGGGCTGCCCCACCCCAGGGGAGCTGCTCCCCAAGAACAGCATCCTCAACCAGGGTCACACACAGGCTCCAGCACCCGTTTAGAGACCAATGTCACAGCCAGAGGACAGCACGGCGGCGGCACCACGGACCTCTCCCTGCCTGCCCGGCACTGCCCGTGGCACGCGGCAGCCGGCGCGGGGCCCGGCATCGTCAGCTGAAACAACAACTACGGCCGGTATTAGTACAAAGATCCCCTTGGGGTAAAGCAGCGCAAATGTAATCTAAGGAGAACGTTATGGGGAAGTGTGTTTATAATTATAATGGGATTTAATGTACTCGGGGAGCAGATGATCGCAGTCGTTTAACGAGAACAGTCTCGGCGTGGCGGCCTCGCGATGAACGCGGCGCGGGTTATTAGACGCGTATGATAACGCAGGAATGTACTTAAGAGTAAGGCATCAGCTACCCCTATTTTTTCGGGGGTTATAACTCTGCTGGTTTAATTGGCAGTGTGCAGGCAGCCAGCGTGCCAGTGGTATGGGCTTGTTAATTGGCTAAAACCACCCAAGTTACTCCCCCTCCCCGACTTTTCAATCCAAAAAGTGGGGGGATAGCAAGACTGTGGTTTCAGGTGCTTGTTTACTCTCCCCTAACTTTTAAAAGGCTTGATTTCAGGACTGGAATTTTGCAGCTGGTTAGGGGTATGTTTTTAGTGTCGCTCACATGAAATTAAGCTGTGTGAGTCCCATTAGCAATAATGGAAATCCCACGGCTAAATTCCCAGGCAGCATCCTGAAAATTAACGGCGCGGGGCCCGGCATCTTCAGCTGAAACAACAACTACGGCCGGTATTAGTACAAAGATCCCCTTGGGGTAAAGCAGCGCAAATGTAATCTAAGGAGAACGTTATGGGGAAGTGTGTTTATAATTATAATGGGATTTAATGTACTCGGGGAGCAGATGATCGCAGTCGTTTAACGAGAACAGTCTCGGCGTGGCGGCCTCGCGATGAACGCAGCGCGGGTTATTAGACGCGTATGATAACGCAGGAATGTACTTAAGAGTAAGGCATCAGCTACCCCTATTTTTTCGGGGGTTATAACTCTGCTGGTTTAATTGGCAGTGTGCAGGCAGCCAGCGTGCCAGTGGTATGGGCTTGTTAATTGGCTAAAACCACCCAAGTTACTCCCCCTCCCCGACTTTTCAATCCAAAAAGTGGGGGGATAGCAAGACTGTGGTTTCAGGTGCTTGTTTACTCTCCCCTAACTTTTAAAAGGCTTGATTTCAGGACTGGAATTTTGCAGCTGGTTAGGGGTATGTTTTTAGTGTCGCTCACATGAAATTAAGCTGTGTGAGTCCCATTAGCAATAATGGAAATCCCACGGCTAAATTCCCAGGCAGCATCCTGAAAATTAACCCCCCAGTCCCTCCCCTCAACGGGCGCATTGAGCTTTTTGTTGCTCCTCTAATACATATAGTAAAAGCTACTGAGTTGTTTAAGAGTCCGGCTTCCCGCAGCTGCCTCTCCAGAAAGGTTGGCTCCAAGGAGCAGGGATACTCCAGGCAGCAGTGTGCCCGAATCCCTGCAGGATCCACAGCATGCCCTGGCATTGGTGTTACTGGCTGGTGTCTTTGGACACCTCATCCCTGCACAGTGAAGGGTTTGAATGCAAAGGTTGTTTTTGAAGCTCTGGAGCTCCCCAAGGCATGTGGAGGTCATCCTCCTGACCCCCTGGCCAGCACACGCTGGCTCTGCCCACATGCCAGCCCTGTTCCTTCCCAAACTGTTTGGACTGATCTTGATGCAATCACATGCCAAAGAGGAGAAGCAGAAGTAGCCCCTCGCCTTAGTGCCCTGGAGAAGGGAAGAAAAACAATCTCCCGGATTCAGGCATTAGACCTGCCAGCACACAGTGAGCCCAGTGGCTCTGGGGCAGAGGTACCTGGTGCACAGGAGCAGCCCCCCAGGACAGGGGTCAGTCACAGGGCTGACCAGCACCCCAGGGGGGCTCACAGAGATGCAGAAAAGCAGCTGAGGAAGTCACCGCTGTGGTCTGGGGGTCATTTCCCCGTGCCGGGGCACAGGAGCTAATCACCCATCGCTCTCCCCAGTACCTTCCATTTCCCTCCCATCTCTTGCCATCAGTTTCCAATTTATTTACTTTTCTGATCTTAATCCCCACCTTGTAGTGTAACGTGTTTATTAGAAAGGAACCAGCACGTTAAATGAAGCCAAGCTGGGCTCCCGTGTTAAGTAGCAGTCACGCCCAAGTGCCTCTCCATGTGCCATTACTCCGAGTGATTGAGGCAATTTCTTCCTCCGCCACAAGTTTCAGTTGTAAATCTCTCAACCAGATACGGGGGCAATGATGTGCTGCCTGGCACGATTATTATTAACCTCCAGCATCAAGCCTGTGAGACAGCCGGGGTTTCTTGGGAAGGTCTTCCCACCACGGCATCAGGTAGAGCAGAGGCATCCTTCCCAAGAAAGCTAGGGATCCCTTTGGATCCCCTGCCAGCCCCCAGCCCTTCCTTTATTGTGGAGGGGGAGATGCAAATGTGCTCTTTCCCAACACAAGTAACAAGGTGAGCATCAGCAGGGCCACAGAAACAGAAGCTCCACAATGCATGGGGAAGGGAAGTTGAGTGTTTCAAGGGATGAGGGCAACATCAGGCTGCTCCTCCGGGACTCCACTACAGGAGGAACAGAAGTTGTCTCCAAAATGACAGTAAGAATGGAAATTCCTTGCTCAAGGTACAAAAAACACGTTATGGGAAATTACTTCAGCAAGAAGAGCATCACTGTGAAGGGAAGGAGGATCCCCTCCCTCTCTGTTACTACCAAAACCCATGTGTGGGCAGCTGCTCCTTTCCCTCTCCCCTGGGAAATGCCCTTTCCCACCACCAGCAGCACTGTGCCAGTGGTGTTATACACTCATCATCCCCCACTGTCCAGCCCAAAGAGCGATGCGACAAAATGGCCCCCACCTCCCCTGCTCCCTGGGCCCCACATTTAATTGCCCCCAGCCCAGCTTTGCCCCCCAGACCTGTCTTCCCTACTTGCACGTTTCCGTGGGAACAGTTTGGTTTCATTTTTGGTGTATTTTCTAGTCTTGGCAGTGCAAAGCTGGATTCTGAACCATTGGAACAAGGATTTAGTGCAAAATAAGATCTGTTTAAACTTAAATCAAAGCTCTGTGATTTATGAAAACTGATTCTTGGTATCGTTCCAGACTTAGAGAGAAGTTCACAGCACCCAAGCTCCCCCACGTGCAGGCACGGGACCAGGGTTGTGCCAGGCATACAGCAGCTCTGCTGGGAGATGGGCACAACACTCTGCTCCTGCACGTGGCAAGTTGACAGCTTATGAAAAGATGTTAGACTTTATTTAAAACAACAACAAAACAGACCAACCCCAAAAAAACGAACGACCACAAAGCCCTAAACACACAAAGCTTTGCAAGGGGGAGGGAGGGAAGCTCAGTATGCAGCCACGGCTGTTAAGCTCCCAGTGAAAGGCATTGATCAGCCCCAGGATTCCTCTGAGCCACACGGATACCGGACCTGAGCACGTTGTGGTGGCACGAGGGAGTGGGAACAGGCCCTTTATTGTGCCCCTGCCGGCCCCACAAAAGGAACCCGAGAGCGGCTGTGGGGACACGGCTGGGCCGGGGGCTGCGGGTCACCAGCAGCACCACTTGGAGCTTTTCAGCACGTCACCCACATGCAACTGAGGCCAAAATAAAGGGGTGCAGGAGCAGAGCTGCTGTAGGAGCTCTCCTGCTGATGCTGGAAAGGTGAATGCAAACAGTGGAACAGTTCAGACGGAGCTGAGTAGACGTGTGGACCATCACAGGGCAAGCACATTGCAGGGACCCTTGCCCACCTTTCCAGAAGCTTTTGCCTTATCCCTTCAACCTCCTGGCCCCACAGGGAGTACATACAGTCCAGCCAACGTTCCAGCATACAATCAAGGTATAGCAGCAGCTCTGGGGACAACAGCATCACCCAGCACATGACCTGAAGACCCTGGCATGTCACCGTGCACATCTGCAGCTCTGCTCGGGGCCACTCCCCCCCAAAACACCCCTCCCTCCCCTTCAGTCAAGCTCTTTCAAGGGACATCACATCCCAGCCACAAACGGGGGACAGCAAAATCCCGCGGGTGCGATGGCTCCGCCGGCAGCAGCGCTCTGAGCCTCAGCTCTGCAGGGCAGCTGTGCCTCCCAGATGTGCCTCCCAGCTGTGCCTCCCGCCGCCCCTCGGCGCGGCGATGACCCAACCGATGGCGTCACAGGAGCAGAGCAGCATCCCCGGGCGCCGGGGCTGCTACGCACGGGCGCTGGTGAAAGGAGACGTGCGCTCCCAGCAGCTCATCCCCCCTGCTCCCCACTTTGTTGCAGACGCTGCAGCCCCTAAGACAATGAGACTAATTAGCAGCCGAGGGCCACTGTGAGTCAGGAGCGCGGCAGCGCCCAGCCTGCCCGCATTCCTCCCTCAAATCCCCCACACAAAAGGGAATTGAGCCACAGTGACTCAGCGAAGGAGCACAAACTTTACAGCCAGGCTCTGAGCCGCCGTGTTTGTGTTACTGCCCCCCTCAGCAACACGCGGCCTGGTTAGTAATTAAATAAAAATGTCTCCCTCTAGCAGGCTATGACCTAATCATTTGTACAGTACCTATTTTTAGCGTTACCCTTTGGATGTATTCGAGAGAGCTCGAGCCAGAGGCAGCAACTTCTGAAGTCCTAATAAGTGGGAAGGGGGTTGTCTTTGTTGAATTTACTGTGTAATTATTTTTCCTCTTTTTGCCTTCTCTTAACCTAAAATATTTGACATCCTGTATGGGACAAGAAAAGAGATGTGCTGAGGCTTTAAATGTCAGCCCCAACTCTGTGGTCCTAAGGAGGCTGCAGCATGTTCAGCAAAGTTCATCTCAGAAAAAAAAAACAACACACAACCTGCTTTTAAATAGAGCAGAATTGGCACCAGGGCTCAGCAAAGCACTTCTGAGGGGCTGGCTCTGCCCACCCAGATGGGGGATTCTCCCACAAGTTCCAGTTTCAGCCTGTGTCTCCCCAATTTCCTATTGGGTTTTGGGACTCCTCAGGATTCATCTGGCACTAAGGTGAAGGTTTTAAGATATTGTTAATGCTGGCTGGTCCCCCTGAATAGGGACACCAGGCTGCAGCTTCACCCAGGAGCCCCCTTGCAGGGGGACCTTCCTTCTCCAGAAGGATCATGCCTGAGTTTAGTCACTAACAGGAATTTCAGGCAAGTTAAATACCCATCGTGTGCTTTTCTGAGCATGAGATTAACATCTCATTAACATATTAGTTAAACCTCTCTCTGCCTTTAAATGGGGTGGTTTCCAAGAGCCCCTGAACAACTCTGAATCTTAAAAACCTGAAATTCACTCAGGACCATGAGCAGCATCAACTGTCCCGTTTAAAGCAGGCAGTGTTCACACCCTGGCGAGCTCATTTACTGGAGGGAATGAGCCAAACGCTGAACCACAACCACCAAGAAAACCCTTTTTCTCTTAATTTCATCTTTCCTCTCTAGCATGGGCAAAGGTTCACATCCCATTTCCAGTTGCAGGAGTCATCCACCCCCCTTTCCAGAGGGGGATATATAGATACAAGTGTGTGCACAGAAAATGCATCATTGGTCTTTTATTTGCCCTGTCAAAACCACACTTGTGGAAGCCTTTCTCCCCCCCTTCCCTTCGTCTAATGTATCTGTGTACTAAATATTCACACAAACTCCCTCCACAGCTGGGGAAACTTCTGCCAAAGGGGCTCCTCCTCCTCCTCTCCTTTCTTGTACTGGTAAAGGAATCTGGTGGCTGAATCACACGTTGTCCAGATCTTGTTTCTCTGCTGATCCAGCTGCATAATGGAGGTATTTTAGTCTCGGATTAAGTTCTGTTCATCTCTTCCATCATTCCTAACACCCCTCTGAACTGTACAACTCCAGAGTGTACAAGAAAGTCAGAATAAACTCTGAGGCCAAATGTTACACTCTAGGTTCAAGGTTAGATATTAACTGATTTTATTTTCTTAATAATTGCCAGAAGATACAATAAACCCCCAGTATCTTATCTGGTTACAGATTCCTCAGTGACTGGGACCTCAGATAACATTCGTGCATCAGGCCAGCTTGCAATCTACCCCCTTCAGGAGAGATAGTTATGAATCCCTGGCGAAGGTCGGGAGAAATCCACATTCCCCAGCACAGGCACAACATGGGAGTCAAACACCCTGAACCCCAGAGACACAGGTTGTGGGATGGGGTGAGCACAGGGACTGGGAGGAAGGTGGCTTGAAAGGAGCCCTAGTGCCCTTGGACACGGCTGGAGGGGGCTTGGCAGGGTCCCCCTTGGCCCACACCACATTCCCGGCTGGAACGGCTCGATCGGCCTCCCAAGAATGAGAGTAAACACTCCTGCAAAGCCCTTCCTGGATAAGACCTGTGTGCCCAGGGCCAGAGGCTCCCACGTGTTTCTGGGGATGCAAGGAGGGGCACAGCCAGGCTGGTGGTGACATGGCTGCCACTGGTGGTGACACAGCTGCTCCCCAAGCCCCTTATTCCTCACAAGGCATAAAGTCCCTTTGGAAATCAGTTGTTTTTTCCCCCAGGAGTGCTCCCCTCTGCTGCCTCAGGTACTTCATCCTTTAGGCTGGGAAATGCCAATTCCAGCATGAACAGACCCAAATTCCATTTCTTCCTGCCACTGGAAATAAAGTTATCCATTCAAAAAATGTTCTGCATTAAACACTCAGTGTCAGAGTGTTTGTGTCACTGCTCTCACAACAGGAATGGCTCCAGCATTACCAGCCTGCTGAGTCCTTGGAGCTGTATCAAGGCACCAGTGGGGTGGGCAGGAAGCCTGCTCAGGGGTCTACACAGCACAACAGCTTTAGAGGGGACCTCAAGTGCTCACCATGCCCCATCTTTGGTCACACTCATCCTCCGATCCAGCCACAGGAAGCAGCCTTATGTATGGTGCTGCAGTCCTTCAGCAGGGATGAGGAACAAAGCTGATGGGCTCCTCAAAACAGCGGCTTTATTTCAGGCATGTTGTGGTGCTGCATGAAGAGACAGGTGAAACCCCTTGCCCACGTTGCTCTAGGATTCAGCTGAGGTGATCAGGAATATAATCCTGACTGGCATCACAGCCTGGGAGCTGTGCAATGACACTGCTCCACATAGTATCCTCCCAAAAAAGACTGTTTCCCAGCTCCTGTGCACCAGTGAGCTGTTTTCTTCTTAGTGTTTCATCTTGTTCAGGTTTCTGACCAGGACTGTCTCTGCAAATGGTGTAACACACATCTCTGATCTGCTGGGATCTGGGCACCTGCACCAGTCCCTGCTCAGGGCAGCCTGTTCCTCCCAGGAAGCTGGGACAGGGCTGAAGCTGCAGGGAGAGTGGGATGGTACCAGGAATCAGCACAGAGCAGTCCAGGAGGAAGTCACCGCTCTAGGCACCAAGGGAGCATCATCCAGTGCTGCTGTGTCTCAAATCCAGGCTTTTTCACCAGTTTCTGGAAAGGTGGAGGCTGTTCTGGAATACTGTAACAGGATCAGAAAATCCAGTTTAATCAACACTTTAATTACTGCTATGAGAGCAGTTGCACTTGGCCAGAATCACCTTTTGAACATTTTTTTCGGGGGGATCCAGTCCCAGGGTGGGAATGGAAAAGTACTTTTTCCTTATGTGCTGATCACACGGTGCCCAAGATGAGACAGTTTGTCTCTGTGACCTGAGGTGCTGTTCCCGTCTCTTGTAATCCTAATCCTGATGAAAATAGGACCCGAGCGCAGGCACGCTCCGCGTAACGCTCGCAGCTGGCGCCGCACGCAGGTTGCCATCTCCACCAAAGACCACTACACACACGTGCACAACCCAGATTCCTCTCCTTTTAGAGTCAGAACACACAACTCCACATCCTGTGGCCGAGCTCCCGGTTTGTGCTTCCCACTAGCGCAACTTCAGCCCTTACAGGTGTAGAAATCAAAGAAATAAGAGGTGTAAGATGAGGGATGCCTACGAGGAGGAGGGTCCCTCTCCATCAGTGCTCCCACCAAGGTCCAGGCTCAGAGGGAGAAAGGAAGGCAATGAGTGAGCACTGCCTGCTGCAGATATCGACAGACCCATTATGGGCACGTATAAAACTCCCATTTGCGTGATGCGAGCGTGATATTCTTTGAATACTTCTGTCTCGAGGAATTCTTTATTTTTCCATAGAAGAAAAATGTTTTCATATTCTCTCCTGCCGTGCAGACCTGCAACCCAGCGAGCCCTTTTGCCCTTGAGAGCCATAACATTATTTGTTAACATTTTTATGATGCCAAATGGTCTGTGCTAGAACGGGTGCCATTCTTTAGCTGGGAAACCATATGGCATGCCGAGTAATAAATAAGGTATTGTGATAGTTAATGAACCTAATTGCTAGCAAAGGCTTTAATACAGAGAATGTGCTGCTGAGAATTTAGCACCACATTAGAGATGCAGCAGAGCTCCTCTGACTTCTGAGGCTTAATTTAAGTTCTATATTGCAAACTCCAGAAAATAATTCCAAACCCTCCTGCTGGAAAAGCAACCTGCTGGTAGACTGTGATTATACTGAATTACTAAAATCGCAATCAATTTTATACACTCAGTTAACCCTTGCTAGGGAACTCTCCTCACCACAATTTAGGGGGAGCCACTTTGAAGAGGAACAGGAGCAGAGCGGGAGCATCCTGGTCCTCATCCTCTCTGCAGCACCTCCCTCTCGGGGAGCAACCCCTTTTCCCAGCCTCTCTACCTGCCAGCCGAGGGACTGGAGACCAAGTGGGGAAGAAAAGCCATGATTAGGAATGGTTGCTGCTGTCTGGCGCTGTGACCAACTTATCAATTGCTGTCCTCCTGTCACGGCAGCCAGCGCAGGCGCGCAGGACACTCGCACACTTGGAGAACACAGCAGAAGCCAACCTGAAAATAAAGTTAAACTCACTTTGCCTCCCTCAGCCCCTGAGAGCAGAGGAGCTCTCCTGGCCTGATGAAATCCCCTGCATTGCTACAGATTTTAAATTTAAAAATGTGAAGCCCTTTTGGAAAGCCCTGAGATGCCTCGTGCCTGCAGAAGGGCACTGGTGCTCACCCAGATGCTGCCTGGTCACCTCAGGTAAGTACACAGTGATAAAGTGGTTTTGGAAATGCTATTTCAGACAACCTGCAGTTCTTCCAGCTGCACACACAGACCCCTGTCCCCTGCCACTGGCTGCAGCATCCTCCCCGCTCCAAGGACTACTCCGTAACGCTCAGTGTTGGACACCAAGGCTCTGACCTGGCACGTCGTCCCCTCCGTCCCCTGGCTGGGTACAACCAGCTGCCCCCCAGGCAGGGGCTGGCAGGGCTGCAGCCTCTCTCCCCCAGGGCCATCCACCCCACCAGCTGCACCAAGACCCTGTGAGTCCTTGGAGAAGAGCAGCGCTGCCCTTCCAGTCCCTCCAGAGGGGGCAAAAAGGAGGTTATTGGTTTCTTCCCTGCTCTGATTGCTCCTGGCCATCCTGCAGTCACGTCCTTCTGCTGGCAGCAGCAGCTCAGCAGCCACAGCCCAGCTCTGAGCAGGAGGGAGGGAGAGAGAATGTTCACTAGCCCTTATCCATCCCTCCACCAGCTTTGTGCTCAGCCACCAGCATCCCTCTGTTGCCCTGGCTCGGGGCATGGCAGGGATTCAGTGTTGAGGCAGGAGGTGGCCGGGGCCAGCACCCAATGGCAACATCAAAAGGGAAAGTGCCAAGATAAAGAGCCGCGCAGGGCGGATTTAATACTGTACATAAATACACTTTACAATCTGGGGAAGGCTTGGTGCTAAGAGGAAACCATTGGAATATTTTATCGTGATGCAGATCGAGTGAAAAGACTGTGAATAAATAAAAGGGAAGATAATTATTTGATGGAGTTCTCTTAGGATATGCCACAGCGGGGAATACTTACGGAGAATACATATTACTAGAGAGACACAGCTATTCAAGCATCAAACTAACCTATAAATTGTCAGAGGAGAAAATTGGAGGAGAGGAATGGATGGGGTTTGGGCACCACTCTCATCAGTAACTCCGAGTTGTGCCTTCCACCTTCCTTGTCACAATTCCCCCTGCCTGAGGAGTCACAGTCCCTGAAAAAGGGAAGGCTGCTTCTAATAAATGTCTTTCAAGAATTATGGCCGAGCCACTACAGTACAGAGATGGCAGCTTTCATCCCCCCACCATCTGCATGGGCCAGGGAGATGCAGCCTGCTCCTGAAAGCCTCATCTCTCCCAGGAAGCCTTGTCTCCCCCACAGTTCAGCAGCAGCATCCAATGGGTCACAATTCTCCCCCCAATGTCTCCAGAAGCCATGTGCCCAACTCCAGCTGCAGCAGTCAAGACTCACTTTCCCGTTGTCCCATGCCCCCTCTTCTGGAGAGGAACCTCACCACGGGAAGGGGTTTCCAGTCCTGGGACAGGCAGGTCTGTCCCCCCTGGCACGTTTCTCAGCACCTTCCTGGACCTGAACATGAGCTGCTGAGCCCCCAGCTCCTCTGGAGCTGGAAGCATCCCTCGGCCACCCTTCCACCCACTCCCAGGAAAGCTCTTTGCAAGCCCCCCTAGAGCCATACATGCTCAGCAGTGGACTTCAGCCATCACCCTGTTTTGGGGAACACAGCAGCAGTTTCCCTGAGGTCAGAGTGCTTCCTAGAGGCAGATCTGGAGAGAGCCCAACACTCCCTGCCTCAAGCTCCAACCAGTTACAGGGTCACATCTCCCAGCTAATAAATTATGTATCAATAATCCAAGCAACTTCACTCACCAATACTCTTAACAGCAGCTGCAGCTGTAAATAACCCACTAAACTTCTTTAGTGCCATGCAAAAATGAGAGCAGTCACAATGCTTATTCCACACTAACTTATGGACCACAGACATGTGGGCTCCAGAGCCCATCGGGGACCAACGGTTCCCAGGGTACAAACACACCCATAAGATTTTCCAGCAAGTCTAACAATTGTCAGAGTAACAGAGCAGGTGTTCATGAACCTTCTCCTCCCAGGGGAGTTTCAGGCTGAAAATCAGGTGCTATGGGAACACCTTCACTGGACATCACAAATACCAGGCTGCTTTTCCAAAGGCTGCCTTGGGAACCCTGCACAGGTAGCACAGAACAAATGGAAACAGGAGTGATGCAGACTCAGTGGGCAGTAATAGTTTCTTACACAGCTTCCTTAATGAAGTGCCACTCCTGTACTTTTCCTTTTTCCAAGCTACTTCAGCTGTGTTCCTTCCCAACCCATCCCTTTCACACATTTCTTCTCTCCTGCCTGGCTCCAACCCTCTTCCTGCAGGCTGGTGGGATGCAGGCATTGGAAGGGGGCTAAGGAAGATCCTCCCCTCCTTGCCAGGGTCCCCACCTGCCCCCCACACCAGTCCCCATCCCCACCTAGGACAAGAAGACCAGGTCTGGGGGTGGTAAACAGCTTGACACCAATGCCATTAGCTCTGAACGTCTCCAGTCTCCCCAGGAGCAAAGGAAACCTTTGGTTCCTTTCCAGGGACGATGCGAGACGTGGCCTGTGCTGCAATCGGTGGCCTCATGTAATTAGCACAGACACTCATTATTTCAAGCAGGGCTCAGCACCGCTTCCAAAACCCTGAGAAGAGCAAAGGCAGCGCTGCAGGCAGGACACCTTTGAGGCTGGTTCAGACAATAAAATAAAGGTAGCCTGATGATGACAGGTCCCCCTCCCTCCCTCCACCTGCCAGAAGGGAATTGCTCAGTCACCTGCACCCACAAGAGGATCCTGTCCCTGCTCCCAGCATTAATTTATTCCCTGTGAATTAGTGGGGCCCCGGAGACTTGCCGAGCCCACCTGTTCCCCCTGCCCGCCTTTGAGGCTGGTTCAGACAATAAAATAAAGGTAGCCTGATGATGACAGGTCCCCCTCCCTCCCTCCACCTGCCAGAAGGGAATTGCTCAGTCACCTGCACCCACAAGAGGATCCTGTCCCTGCTCCCAGCATTAATTTATTCCCTGTGAATTAGTGGGGCCCCGGAGACTTGCCGAGCCCACCTGTTCCCCCTGCCCGCCTCCCCACACCCAGCTCTGACATTTGGAGCCTCAGTGGCAGGGA
>NW_009951820.1:516216-523173 GCF_000747805.2 Chaetura pelagica | reverse complement strand
CCCGCCAGCCCCAGCCAATGGTCCCATAAACCATCCGCTAACGCGGTGCCTGCCGGCAGGGACGCACAGCCAGGGCGTCCCTCAGAAAGTCTTATTTTTCCCTGGCAAAGCAGCTTCTAATAACAGAATAGCAGGATGTTCACAGGCACAGTGCCCATTTCCAGTGACTTCCCATCCCCAGAAATCCCCCCACCCCGTTTCGCCCCTTTGGTGGCACTGACACTCACTCGGGTACGACTCCGTTTATTTCAAATGCACAGAACTGCTTTAATTGCTGCCATTCTGGACTCCCAACAAATTGGCCCTAAATGCATTTTGCAAAACAAGGCGGGTTTTGTTAAAAGGGGACGGGAGGAGGGCGATTTTTAAAGCCACTATCACTGTAATGCGAGGAAATTACCACATAGCACACAGGGGTCTGAAAGCTGCAATTAATATCCCACACCTTTTCCAATCCTTTGTGTGCAGACAGTCCTGGAAAAACAACGGCTGGGCTGGGCACACAAGCAGGGACAAGTCCCCCCTGCTCCTCCCTTTGGATCCAGCACCAATGCCTGGATGCCAAGCCCCTCATGCCCTTCCAGGGACACAGGCAGAGCCAGCAGTGAACAAAACCTCAGGGGGCCTGGTGCTGCATCACTTCCCACCCAGCCAGCACACTGCCTGCTCACCTCCAGATCTGGTGATGTGAGCCAGTGTCAGCCATGCTCAGGAACACCAGGCACAGCCCAGCACTGCGAGCTCCAGCAAGACAGGAAGGTAACAGAGCCCCTCGTGGTGCTCTGTATCCATGGGAATATCCCACTGGGCACTAGGGCACCCACATCAGACCTAAACCCACAGGAAGCTCAAATCCATCTTTCCTTATCCCTCCTAGCAGAGGAGCTGAGGGCAGTCAGACTCATTGCTATTGAGGGATAATAAAGAGCCTGTAAACAATCCCTATTAAAGGAGCACCTTCCACAGCCCCCAGAGCCATAGGATTTGCTGGCCAGGGTGTAAATAACCTGGCTGAGCAACCTGCTGCTGCCACCTGTGCAGAGCTTGGTGCTGATGGGTGAGGGAAGGACTGAGGTTAGAGATGGATCATGCCGGGACTTCCAGGCAAAGTCCCATTAGTGCAACTGCTCAGAGGCATTGCAGCTCCTAGTCAAGTACTGGAGAGATGAAAGCCGTATTTATGAGGAAGATATATCTGCAGAGGGAGCAATAAACTGCACAGAATGTATGAAGGTTTGCAGCAAATGCTGTAAAGTTTTACACTGCCAAAAACTAGGAATAAAAGATATTCCCATTTAAAACAAAGTGGATGGAAAGGGTTTCCACAGGACTGTAAAACAGCCTGATAACAGTTAATAGCCCCTTTCTTGGTGCAGCACAGGGGAAACTGAAACCAGGAAAATAACTGTTCAAATCTCCCTCGAAGAGCAGGAGAAAAGAAAGGAGAGCAGGAAGAAAAAAGGGACGAGCGCAGGGAAACGTGAACCTTTTGTTCAGGATCCTCTGCACCACGCGGAGGCAGAGGTGGCTTTTGTTCCCGGCCCGGCTGCTCCCGCTCCCCACCGCAGCCAGACCCCTGCAGCATTTATTAGATATAATTTAATTAAGAACATATCTATGCACACACAGCAGAGGAACTCAGCCGAGCAGGCAGAAGGGAGGAAAGGGCACAGGGAGTGAGGAGGGGGCGTCTTTTAAGTCCCCCCAGAAACTTGGGGCACGATGCTTCTGACCAAGTAAAACACAGGAAAAAACAAAACGTTCGCCACAACAACCGACCACGGCACTTCTGATCGACACCACCCACCCCCAGCACCTCACCAGCCCAGGACTAATGAGCCTGGCCAGGGACAGCTGCCGACTTTGCAAAAAGCCCCTGAGGAGCTGCTGCATTTCAGAAAAGTGCATTTCACCCTTTCAAAGCACAATTATCTCCGCTTTTGTCAAATAACCAGTGTCTCCAACAAAAGAACAGCAGCTCCCTGCTCCAAAAGTATCTAAAACCTGAAATATTTGCTTTTTGGGAGCTTTCTTTACACCTATTCCTGCAAATAAGGAGGGCAGCACCCAAAGCTCAGTCCACTCAAAACCATGCAAACAGACAAAAAGGGCACGTTTGTTCCCACCCCTTTCCCCAGAGACCACAGCCCAACAAGGTGCCACGCGAGGAAGCCCATCTTACCTCTCTCCCAGGGGTGCAGATACAGCAGGGGGGTGTGGAGGGCCCCAGAAGGCTGGAGCAAACTGGGTGTTCCAGGGCCCAAGACCAACCCTGGGGCTGATCCTGCCCAGAGCCCCTCACTATGCCCCCCCCCTCACTTTATAACCTGGCACAGGTGCCAAGAAGAGCCCAAGGTGCTGGTCCTTAGGCTGATGAGGCTCAGCCTTGGCTCATCAAGAGGCCTCCTCCCCTCCCCACACCTTCTCCAAGGGCTTTTTTTTTCTATTTTTTTTCTCCCCAAAGCAGCAGATTTTGTGCACTGTCTCGCAAAATGCACAGAGCAGAGTGTTCCACGTGTCAGGATCAAACTGCTGTTTGTATCCATCACCAAAGCACTTCAGTAGAGATGACAGTGGGGCCCACAGAGCCCAATCACACACTATGACCCATGCAAAAGTACTGGAGATATGGAAAGCAGATGTCCAGAGCTGGGACCCCATTAGAGAGGGAGAGCTGGAGCAGCAGCACCTTGGTGGGGCTGCTGGGGAGCTGTGGGAGCTGGCTGCAGGAGCTGGGGGTGCCAGGCAGGCAGCAGGGGCAACACGGGGGGGTGGTACCCCAGACACTCCACCTTTCCCACTCACACGCACCATGAAGTGCTCAGGGTGCTGCCAGTTTGCATTTTAACCCCAAATCACACCTCTGAATGTGCAAAACCAGGCCAGAGGGGCTGAGCAGCAGGCACAGAGCACCAGGCAGGACCCTGGGCTGCAGCCCCCCCTGGGGCTGGGCTGGCTCTGTACACCTCGTCCCTGGCTCTTCAAAAAAGGGCAAACTCAACTGCTGGTGAGGGCACGTGTGTGCAGGCTTGGTGCTGGGGCTCGGCTGCTCTCTGGTGGATCTCTGAGGATCATCTCTGGGGGTGCTCAGCACAGGGCTGACCCCAGCGCAGCCCTGGGGTGACTCTGACCTCAGTGGCAGCTCTTGCTGGTTGCCCCGATGTCTCCCTGTCCACTGGGAGGCAGGTGGGGAGTGGGGTACGTGTGCCCACCACTCCTGTTGCTCCTTTCCGGATACCCCTGCAGACACAGACCCCTCTCCTCCTCCAGACATCCCAATGGGCTTCCTGGGGAGTCCCCAGCCCTGTGGAGCTGGGAGGGAAATGCCAGTGAGCCAAGCAACCTGCAGATAAAATGGAAATACACCACGAGGAGTGAGAATGGAGCAGAATGGGGGGCTGGCAGGGGGGTGTTCCTGCTCCTTCCCACCCCGCAGTGCCTTCCTGGGGACATAGACTGAAGATTCACTGCAGTGTAACTTTCAGCATCCTCCCTTTCACGAGAGCACCCCTGGGCAGGGGGGCAGGGGTCTCAGCGCTGGAGCAGCCAGGAGCACTTGGTGTTGGCCTTGCTCTCGGAAGAAAACCTCTTTAATGTCCTCATTCCCGGTGCTGACGTTTTTTGTCCCACACCTTCAGCAGCTTTGGCGTCAGCAGGGCTGGCAGCCCTGGAGGGACGGTCACCGCGGGAGCTCCGACTGCGCTTCTGAGTCGGAGGACCCGCCCGTCACTGCTGGTGACAGACCTTTTAAAAAACCATGGCCAGGTGTGCGGATCGGAGCCTGTTTGATGACGGTGCTCCCGCCGGGCGTGCGGGGAGCGATGCTGCGCAGCGCGGGGCTCTGCTGCCGCTTCGTGGCGGGGACCGCGCAGGAGGCGAAGCCGCCGCGTCCCCCGGCCCCGGGATGGCCGGTCAGGGGTGCCCGGGGCGGGCAGGGACCCCCAGCAGGCAGGGGGCAAGCAGGGCCATGGAGTCTGGAGGGAAAAGCCGTGTGCTGAGGCTGCGAGGAGGTGAAACGGCAGCTTTCTGAGGAAACCTGGAAAAAATAAAACCAACCAAAGCAAATAAAGGGAATGGGAATTTTGGCAGGCATTTCTCATGGACTGGCAGCGATTCCTCCTTCCCACCAGAGTGACTTTGCCACCCCTCAGCCAGGAAAGGTGCTGGGCTCAGTGCCTCCGTGCCACGTTGTGTCACCAGCCACACTCTGCTGTCAGGAAATAAAGATGTTGGACACACACCTGGATCTCGGAGCCATTGGGATGGCTCTGGGTGGCTTCATAGTGCCAGCAATTCCTGTACAGCCAGGGCCCTGCCAGGTAACCCCAGGGATTGCTGTTACCTACGGGCATTTGGGAAGGGGATGGCACAGCTCGGGGGCTCAATAGTGAGTCAGGATGGGAAAAGTAAAGCTTGGTGCAAAAAAAAGGGGAGGAAGAGAAAGCCCTGTTCAGGGGGAGGAGCGAGTCCAGCCAGCACTCAGAGTGGAGGATGAAACTCAAAGTACAACTGGGTACTTTTAAAAAAATATACATACATGTACATATCTATGCACTGAGGGAATTGGCAGCTGGAGTTGTTCCCAGTTGCTGGAAATATTGTCAAATTCCAGCTGGGGAGGGGTGGGTACAAGTCAGTACATCTGCTGCAGAGCTGGCATCACCCCAGCTTGGGCAGGGCTGGGGGCTCAGAACCCACTGCAGGAGCTGCCCCAGCTGGGCTGCCCCAGGGCCCCCAGCATCAGGGGTCTGTGGCACTTCGGATCATATTTTTGGGTCAGGGGAAGCCCAGCCCAATGGGGCTGTGGGACATTTCTGCCCTGGGACACCATTCCCACCAGGACACTTTCCTCCCCTCTGGGGGAGGTGACACGCTCTGGGGTAGCCCCAAACCTGAGGGACAATACCCTGATAGACATGGGCCACCACCTCACCATCCCACAGCTTCTGGCACTTGTGAGCACTTGCAGGAGATCATCGGCTTGGGCTGCATAGCTGGGAGCTGGAGCAGGGGCTGAGGAATGAGGGGAGCCTGGGGCTGGAGGGCAGGGAGCTGAGCTGGCAGGCAGGGACTGGCTGGGTTCCCGCTGCGCAGGCGCAGGCAGGCACAGACACTCAATGACCACCTAACGAGCCTCTGTCTATCTGTTTATTTACTTGCTTGGGGGAAATGGGCTGAGAAAGAGGGTGGGACAGGTTCTGGAGTGCAACGTGATCAAAACCAACCCCATGGATCCCATGTCCCTGCCACCTGTGTCCTCCCCACCCACTCTCTGGAGGCCACCAGCCAGGACCTGGCCACCTTCTGCAGTGTCCTGAGGAGCATCAGTGCCCTCATGGAGCCAGGGGGTCACCTGGTGATGGAGACCATCTGCTGGGAAGATTAGTCTTCAACAAGCTGGTTTCTTGTGCCTGTGCCTGGAGAGGAAAATGGTGGAGGACACTGTGGAGGGCACCAGCTGGATGTGCAGTTCAGCAAGGTCCAGCCATGCAAATCCTGTGTGGTCGGAAAAGGTGTGGGGGGAAATAGGGCACTGGCAGGGGGAGCAGCACACCTTGCACCCACACAGCCCCCAGCACTTGCAGAGCCAAGAGGTTTTCAGGAAACCAGTGAAACTGTTGGACAGAAGGTGGCAGCTGCAGCTGGACGTACCTGCCAGGCACTGCACATGTGGGGACAGGGCTGGTGGGGCTGGTGCTGGAAATGTGCCCCCCCAAAGCATCAAAGCAGCCACCTCGGGCTTGCAGCACCACTGGCCATGTTCACGGTTCTTCCAGGACACAGCTGGACCTGCAACACACCAGAGGTTTGGTCAGAGGAATCTGGACATTCCCAGCTCCCAGAAACTGACCTGGAAAGCAGAGGAAGCTTGGAGGGAGCTCAGGGCCTCCACCACCTGCTCATTAACATGGAACCCAACCCCACCATTGCCACAAAGCCTTGTGTGCCTGTCAGTGCAGCACAGGGATGGCAGGAATTCCGTAGCTGGAATCACGTGCCCAGGTCTCGTCCTGTCACTGCTGTTCAACTGTTCCAGCATTGGCACCACCGGGGAGTTTTATGGTCTGTGTGAAAAGCACAATTCCCTGCATGGAGGAGTGGGCAGGGACACCTGCCCTTCTGTCACAACCCGCTGGGAGCCAAGGATGCTGTTCCCAGTGAGGATGCCCAGGCAGGAATCGTGGCAGTGCCAGAGTGGGCACAGGCTGGTCATGCCAGGATGCAGCTGACTTGGGTGACGATGGGCTCAGCTCTCCCCTCAGCTCTGCAAGCTCACAAGGGGAGAGGGAAGGAAACGAGGCTCCAGGGAAATTAAGGCAAAGTGGAAGTCCTGGCAGAGCAAGGGAATAATTTCCTTTGAGTGAGTAACTGTTTGGAATGTAACCAGGCAAACGCTATTAAACCAAATGAATATAAATTCTAGGTGCGGTGGTAAGTAATGAACTGGAGAAAATGAACAGTGCCTAATTAACAAGAAAATAGGATCTGCCATAACATGCTGGAATCTAATGAAAAATGAAGGCTCAGCTTCCCCTTTCAGAATTTTTCCAGATGGAAAATATCCTGGTTTTACATCCAGCACTTTCTGAAACATCCAGGGGATGAGCTGCTGGAAGAGCCACGCGGAACCCAGGGAGGAGCAGCCCTGGGACAACGGCCCCAGTTGGATCCAGAACCGACCCCCAGCTTTCCAAGGAGCACCAAGACACCCTCCCAGGCGAGCGCGGCTGTGCTGGGGCAGCAGCCACCGTGGAACACTGTGACAATAACACCCAGGGATGGTGCAAAGAGCTCCGTCCTCCCGCCGCCTTCACCTTCCTCTCCCTTGTCAGTTTCGTGGCTCAAAACAAGGCCCACGCTGTTCCCAGGCCCCGGCAGCAGCGCAGGGAAGGGCTCCAGCCCCACAGGACGCCGCCGGGCTCCGCAGGTACCGTCTCTGGGGAGAAAAACCGGGCC
>NW_009951820.1:514241-515798 GCF_000747805.2 Chaetura pelagica | reverse complement strand
TCCCCCACCGCTCCCCGCGCCCGTTTGCGGTTCATTAACGGCCTTGTCTCTGATCCGCAGGCCGGGCCGGTGATCAAGGTGAAGATCCCCAAGGACAGGGACGGCCGCCCCAAGCAGTTCGCTTTTGTCAACTTCAAGCACGAAGAATCGGTGCCCTACGGCCTGAGCCTGCTCAACGGCATCAAGCTCTACGGCCGGCCCATCAAAATTCAGTTCCGATCAGGTACCTGCACAGAGAAACTGCAAATAACCCCGTTACTCGAGAGGAAGCACAGCAGCTGCCAGCCTCCCCCTCCCAAAGTCTGGCAGATTCGCATTTAATTGGGGGTCTCATTGAATCACAGAATCGTTTGGGTTAGAAAAGACCTTTATCATCATCCAGTCCAACCAGTCCCCAGCCCTGCCGAGGCCACCACTGACCTGTGTCCCTCAGCACCACATCGTAGATGCTTAAATGCTTTGCAGTCCCTCCAGGGATGGGGACTCCACCCTTGCCCTGGGCAGCCTGGGCCAGGGCCTGACAACCCTTTCAGAGAAGAAATTGTTCCCAGCATCCATTCTGAACCTCCCCTGGCACAACTTGAGGCCATTTCCTCTTGTCCAATCACTTGTTGCTTGGCAGAACAGACTCACCCCCTGCCTTGCTCCAGCCTCCTTTCAGGAGTTTTCCACAGGGATAAGGTCTCCCCTCAGCCTCCTTTTTCCAGGCTAAATACTCATATGCTGATAGTGGATGGAACAAGTGTGTCAAGTAGGCAAGTGCTTTTGTTCCCCTGTACTTCAGCAGGGGACTTTTCTGCAGTGATGGCCAAGTATAATCCCAGAGACAAGTCTTCTGCGGGAGGGGGGGTGTTTTCTACACTGTCCCACAAGCAGTAGAAGTTTTGGCCAGTGTCAGTTAAACGAGGCATGTTGGCCAGAGATCACTGCTTGGTGGGATCTTTCCCACTGTGAGTTGGGAGAGTCGCAGTGTCTTGTTTTGGGGACTGGATCTCGTGCCTTTGCTCCAACAAAACCAGAGACCTGATTAACTGTGTGGGAACTCTGCAAGTCCACGTCATCCCCAAGTCCCTCTAACTCAGGAGACACTTGTTTCTCCCCAGGGAGCAGCCATGCATCTCAAGATGGGAACCTGCCTTGTCCCCCACACGGAGCCGCGGGCGCCAGCCTGTCCGGGGGGCACCTAGCCCCCTCCTGCAGCCGGTATGTGTCCAGGCACAGCACACCCAGAGCTTGCTGCCTTTGGGATCTCTGTCCAAGAATGGTTTGGTCTTTGTTCTCCACAGATACGAGAGGAACCCTGAGGGTGTGGGAGCAGCAGGCTTCTCCCCGGCGCAGCGGGCGGCCGAGCAGCTGCAGAGGCAGGCGGTGGTACGGACAGAGCTGCCCCTGTTGGAGCACTTGCTTCCTGGGATGCTTGGGAGAGGGTGTGGGAATGTTTGGAGTGTTAAAAAATGACAGATCCAGAAGGTTTATAGCTCCTGGGACCGGGGTGGTGGATACTGGGGAGGGCTTGGAGCTCTAGGGGTTCTGGGAAGCGTGTCCACCCACCCCACC
>NW_009951820.1:509665-513182 GCF_000747805.2 Chaetura pelagica | reverse complement strand
GGCCGCTCCCCTGTGTGGCAGATGACGGGCCTGGACGTGGAGAAGGACCAGATCCTGGAGATGGCCTGTCTCATCACCGACTGCGACCTCAACGTCCTGGCCGAGGTGAGCAGGAGCCGGGCCGGGCCCCCCCCGTCCCTCCCCGCTGCTCCCGGGGGGAATTTGCTGCTTCCCGGGGAAGCTGGAAGAAATAACTGCTGGGTGGTGGCTGTCGCTGCTTTGGGGTAGCCCCTGCGCTGGCACCCACTGCTCCGTAACGGGCCCAGAGGGGAGCAGGGGACACGTCACCTCGCACGTCCCCGTGGTACCCTCCAGGTCCGAGGCTGGACCCTCCGAACACCCAGTTCTCCGAGCCCTGAAGTCACAGCCCTGCCCTGCACGGAGCGTCCTGGCTCAAGGCTGGGACCCTGGGCACGGCTGCTCAACACTGAACTTTTTTTTCATTACCTTTGTGTTTCGTCTCTTCCCTCAGGGCCCGAATCTGATTATTAACCAGCCTGACGAGCTGCTGGAGGGCATGTCCGAGTGGTGCAAGGAGCACCACGGGAAGGTAACCCTGCTGGAGCAGTCGTGCTAAAATGTCTCTGCAATCAGGAGAAGAACGTATAATTCTGAATTATTAGTTGCAGTACAGTCACCTAAAAAGGGACAACTCCTGTGCTGGGCAGTTTTCAGTCAAACAGAGGAGATGAAAAGTGAGAGACAGTATTACCCTTACTTTGTAGAAAGGAGCTGATGCATAATGTTTTGGCCAGGGTCTCACAAGTCGTAGTGGCACAGCAGGGAATTGCACTCGTGTCTCCTTAGTCTTCACTCTGTCTCTCAGCAGCAGGATTGCCTTGATGTGGCCTGGCCTTTGTAGCCTGGATTTTCACAAGTGGGCTCCCTGTGAACACTGTTCCCTGTTGCATAAAATAGGAATAATCCCCAAGTCCCAGCTGAGGGCAGGCACAAGATCAGTGTAGAATAGGCCAAACCTGAGAAAAATGCACATTTATCACTGCAAATTTAGGTACTTGTAGGATTAAACAAGCCAATTAACTGTTAACATTGGATTGTTACTTTTGCCTGTCCTCCCAGCACTGTAAGCCCAGTGTGTTTTTTCACCTTACCTTTTGCAGCAGGGGATTATTTTTAGTCCTATCAAAGTTTCCTCTGTGCCAGCAGCAAGAAAGCAAATGGATTTTCCAGTCCCTGATTATGAATTGAAATTCAAGTTAGTTTTCAATTAAGGGCTGAAGTTTTAAGACACCCGTTACCCCTCCCCTTCCTTCTCCCCTCGGCATCTCACTCTCCCTGGGAAGGATTAGCAGGAGTTTGGAAAATGAATACTAATTTACCATGATGGGTGCTTTTCCCTTCTCCAGTCGAGGACTCAAACTCAGCGTCAGTTCAGGAGGAAACTGAAGATGGTGGCACATGTTAGCACTGCTCCTGAGGAGCTACTTGGTTTTAATTGACTAAGAAAAGAGAATCAATTAGAATATAGATGAAAATGCAGCCACATAATGAATTTTTTAACCACCACTTGGATCTGTCAAGTAGACTTTTGCAGCACAGTCATGGAAATATATAGTGTATCCAGATGGAAATAAATCACTGAGCACACTTGCAGCAGATTTGACATTTAACTATTGGAAAAAAAAAAAAAAAAAAGAAAGAAGGAACTTTTCTGATTTATTGGAATCTTGATAAACACTTCAGCCAGGATCCTGATTATTTCTGTTCATTTATCCCTGCTGTGCTGTGCTGTGGAGGCAGATGCCTCTCATCAGGCAGAGGGAAATACAAGCTCTCCCTGGTCACATCTGTACAAGTGTCTGAAGCAGGTGTGCACCAAAGAATTGGGAAGAGCACCCAGAAAGTGCAGCATCCAGGGAAAAACGAAAATCCCAGGAGTGTCAGCGTTGCTGGTGCTGTCCTGTGGTCACATTTACTTCTGTACGCTGGGGAACCAGTGGTACTTCTGGGGTTGAGCATTTGCTGTGGAGCTTTTCTGAAGCCTCTTTCATGGCAATGAGTTCCCATTTGTGACGGGATGTCTCTCTCTTTTGCAGTCTGGCCTTACCAAGGCTGTGAAGGAGAGTAAAATTTCACTGCAGCAGGCAGAGTACGAGTTCCTGTCCTTTGTACGACAACAGACACCCCCGGGCCTCTGTCCCCTTGCAGGTAACAATAATAACAAGTGTCTTCCCCTCTGCAGGTCCTGGCTGGGTGCCCAAAGGCAGCTGAGCCCCCGTGGTGGGGATGCTTCAGTTTGTCATGCTGAGATCTAACACACGAATCAAAACCTGTTTAGCCCAGAGAGGCTCAGGAATGGCACCATCCGTTCTGCAGATTCCCTGCAGGAAATGGGGCACGTCACTGCTGCAGGAAACTGCAGCTCTGGTTTGGAGTCACATTTCTGTGCATGGTTATAACTGAAGGAGGGGGGGTGGGTGGTTGCAAACCCAGCAAGGACTTTTCCTCATTGCATGTATCAAACCAGATGCCAAATCCGAATCTGTTACCTGGAGGGACACTCAGGACAGTTGCAGTGACATCAACCCTGAAGCCTGTTTTCTGTTGGCAGAAAACTGGTGCTGGCATCATACTTTGATACTTACCTTTGATACTTACCTTACAAATTGCAGAAGTAGCACCTGGAAAATTAATTGAGGGATTACATGTTTATACCACCTGTGATCCTGAAGTGAAAAATCTGACAAAGCTTTACATATTTCCTAGAAAATGAGATAAATGAGCTGCTTGCAAGGAGCCTTCCATCCCCTGTGATCTTTCCCCAGCCTGCTCCTCGTTTCCGTGTCGCTCGGCGCAGCTCTGTGGCATCTTTGAAGAAACATCTTGTTTTGTGTCTCTGTAGGTAACTCTGTTCACGCAGATAAGAAATTTCTCGACAAGTATATGCCTCAGTTCATGAGGCATCTTCATTACAGGATCATTGACGTGAGCACTGTCAAAGAGCTCTGCAGGTAAGTGTTCCTCAAATTAAGTAGTCGCATGAAAGATGATCTGGGGAAACGCTTACGTGCGCTCTTCCAAAAAAAGCATAGTGAAAGGCTGCTGGGAGCCCCTGGTGCTTTCACCCCTTCTCTTTGGGCCATGCACAGAAAGAGTTGTGGTGTGCTCTGGAGTCTGCAGCACAGTGACTCGGGAGGTTCTGGCTTCTCTGGCTGCCCACGACACCAAAATTCTTTCACTATTTGTAACAAACCCACAGCAGCCACCAGACACCTGCGGAAATTAATTTCCCTTTTTAAGTGGCAGTTTTTTTCCACTTGCAGGCGCTGGTATCCGGAAGAATACGAGTTTGCACCAAAGAAGGCAGCTTCTCACAGGTGAGGGTCCTGCTGCTGTCTTTGCCAGAGTAGGGTCTGTCATGCAGGAGTTCTCCCTGAGCAGACTGTGGGGCTTCCTTGGAATTCCTGCTCACCACTTCCAGTGCTGGTGGGGGCTGTGTGCTCCTGCTCCCTGTCATATGCTTGCATTCTCCTGTCTGACACCTGGTTAGTGTAGG
>NW_009951820.1:501885-509464 GCF_000747805.2 Chaetura pelagica | reverse complement strand
TAGGGAAAGGGATGGCTGAAATACAGAGAATAAGAGGTTTCCTCACCCGCTCTGATTCACTCTGTTACTCCTCCCAGATCCTTGTTTGGCAAGGTGGGTACACACCCCTTGAACATCCCCTTCCTGTACAAGGCAGGAGCTCTCCAGAGCCCTGTCTCTGCTGACTCAGGTGGAATTGCTTTTAACAATGGAAGCTGAAGAACCTGTTGGTTTTCATGAGCTTCTGTGTCCTAGGGTGACACAAGCTGTGGGTTTCTCCCTGGCACGTCAGCTCTGTTGGGCTTTTATTGCTCTCGCAGCCTAGCAGGGCCTGGTTTTATTTCTGGCTGACGCACAATCCGCACGGATCAGGGTTTGATTTCTTCCAGCCCAGCATTTCTCAAATGAGTTTGAATTCCAGTGTCACTGAAGATGCTTGCAGGCATTCTGAAACCCTCCGTAATTCTCTTGCAGAGCACTTGATGACATCAGGGAAAGCATCAAAGAGCTGCAGTTCTACAGAGATAGCATCTTCAAGAGGAAAACGGATGAAAAGAAAAGGAAACTAATAGAGAACGGAGAGAGCGATAAAGCCACCAGCTGATCGCTCACCTCGCCCTGCCGTCCCGTGGCACCCACTAGCTCTGTCTCTAGGTTCCTTTCTGTTTGCCAGTCTCTTGAGAAGCTGCACCCTCCAGTTACCCTGTTTCTTAACAGCTGTTAAAAGCCAGAGAGAAGCCTCAGTTCCTGCTTCTCTTCTGTGCCAGCAAGGGATCGACACACTCGAGCCTCAGCAGCTTCTTTGTTTGTACGTTCTAGGTAACAGGCTGTTTGATACTCCTCTGGTTTTAGATGCACTCTTTCACTACACAATAAAACCAGTTCTGTTGAACAATGGTGGTTCTGTACAGCTCATCCTTTGTGCTCCCCACAAGCTGCCAGGTGAGCCAGCCTCTCATAGGCTGTGAAAGGGAATGCTCTGGGAATAACTGACTTTCTGTGGTAACAGTTCAAGGACACTGAGCAGGATGGTCCTGAGCAATAACTCCCGTACGGAACGGGCTGAGCCTGCCCCTCGGTGTGTAAGCACAGCTGGACGCTGGTGTGGAGGCACGGTGCCTTTTCTAGGGAACCCTCCCAGCGCTCCTTGCCGTTCCAGGATGGGAAGCGGAGCCACTAGAGGGAGGCAGCGCGGTGCTCGCTGCAGCATCTCTGCACGGTGGGTGGGACACCCAGCCAGGACGGGCTGCAGCCCCTCAGCGGGGGCTCCTGCAGCCTGGGTGAAAGCACGGGCAGCCTCTCTGCCAGCCCCGGTAGAGGGAGAGCCCAAATTTGAGTTCCATGTCTGCGGCCCGAGATCTGCACTGCTGCCATGGCAGCGTGAATTGGCTGAAAGCTCTAATTACTGACCGAGCTTTCCCTGAAGTGCAGGAGGAGTCACGTTGGTCTAACAGGAGCCTTGACGTGCTCTGTTTGGTGTCTGAGGACAGGGCCAGGCAGTGGGCTCTGGTCTACAATAACACACACCAAAATAACACAAGGGCAAAAGAGATCACATTTACCTTCCCACACACCTGTTGCTTTTCTGCTCAAATCGTACAAGCCACATGTGTTTTACAGCCTGATCTTTTATAAGATCATGTCTTGAGCCATCTGAATGCAAAAACGCCCTTCCTTTCTCCCCCAGCCAACTTGCTGAACTGATAAACAAAACCCAAACATGCCCTGCAGACACCATCTGGTCCCCTCGAAGCTCTTCACACCATCCCTTCCCAGCCAGCCTCTTGGCCACTGCTCCTGCCCAGCCTCCTGTGAGGTGGCCCAGAGAAAAGAGCCATGAGCCTGCAAACCAAGAGGGTATAAAAGAGCACACAACGTGTCTCTCCCTGGCTCTTTTTATTCTGGGTGTTAATAAAACCCAAGGCACATCACCTGGAGCACTGCCAGCTCCCTGGTGGGCCCTTACTGCTCTCCATGTACCTGAAACAAGCTGGATCAGACCTGAGGACACATGGGTCACTGTTGTCCTGACAAAGCTGTCTGGATCCACGCCACACACCGGCAGAATCTGCTCTGGCTTTGATTTCAATTTTGTTAGTTTTCCCTCTTTCCTTTGACTACTTTTTTTCTGACCTACTTCTCCTACTTTTCATATTTTATTCCTTTTTAAGAGGCTTTTATTTTTCTCAAAACATTTTTTTAAGGAAAATATGCCATCTGTGTTTATACATTTTTAAATATTGTTTATTCTTGCTTCTGAAGTAACTGCTGTATGATGGATCTTTATCTCATTTTCCTGTATTTTGCAGTAGCTTCCCTGTTTTTCTGTGCTGGCATTGCCTGAGGTTCCGATTTAGTACAAATTTGTCACACGTCTTGGCAAAGTGCAGATAAAACCCCACCAAAGCAGGCATTATTTTGGGGCTGGAAATGAAAGCTTTCTCTTGCACAAGTTGTGCAGAGGCTGCGGGGGAGCAGGAAGGGTCTTCTCTGTATGTGTGTGTGAGTGTCTGCTTTCCACTGAATTCCAAGAAGCAAATCCAGCTCCTTGCCCAGAGATGTGAAAGGCAGATCTGGGACCTCTCCCCACAACATAAGTCCTGGGATGTGGCCTCCGGGCCTTGCTGGAACCTCTGGCTGCCACATCAGCATTCCAGCCCTCCCGCAGCCTCTGGGGACACAGTGTGTGTTTTTGGATGTGGTAGTTGAAAAAAAAAAAATTACTCAAGGCAAATATAGAGTGTGCCTGGGTTTTTCAATTTAATTTAATAAATTACCTTGGCTCCAGTAATTATTTATTTGAAATAGGAATTCGCTGAGAGGCCTCGAGTCCTTTTAACACGACATTAATAATGTAACCATGGATTACTGATACAATTCTAAAGCAAGTTAAAAAACCACATCACTTATTCTATCCAGGTTCTGAAGTTATTCTCACCCAGAATGTGCAACTGCTCCAGTTGGAAACACCCAACAGAAGCATAATCCCAGTGTAAAGAAAGGAAATAACCCTGGTGCCCACAAAACAGGCAGCAGAGACACCCAGAGGCCCTTTCTGTGGAGGTGCAGCAATAACTCCACATCCTTCCCCATGCTCTATCAACCTTTAATTATTTATATTTGGCAAAATAGCTCCCTGCAAAACCCAAGCACTTGTCTCTGAGGTACCCACATCCCTGCCCTTGGTACCCACATCCCTGCCCTTGGTACCCACATCCCTGCCCTTGGTACCCACATCCCTGCCCTTGGTACCCACATCCCTGCCCTTGGTACCCACATCCCTGCCCTTGGTACCCACATCCCTGCCCTTGGTACCCACATCCCTGCCCTTGGTACCCACAGCCACCCACACCAGGATGGAGCACTGCCTTTTGGAGCTCCTGTGGGCACGGGCTGACACACACCCTGTGCCCAAGCCTGCAAACCAAGGGGGAGCCACAGGAGCCCCCACCAGATGGAAAGAGAAAATATTCTCCTTTTGGCTGCAAGTGGCACTTGTCTGATTTCCCTCCCATTCCCCTCACTTGACGTGCCTCCGGGCTCCCAATCCATCTCATCAACTCTTTTCTTTGCCTTTGCGCTTGGAACAAGTATTTCCTGCATGTTTGTACAACATTTTTTTATGAACCAGTCTGCCACTGAGTTTCCCAAGTAAATGAAAGACAGCACAGTGGCCACGGGCCAGGGTGAAAGGAACCTAATGCACATGTAAATCCACCTCCTTGGACAGAACACTGCAGAGAGACAGTTAGCAACACATTAAACCATTCTGCTGCACAAACCCTGTTTGTGGCACAGGTACAACACAACCCTAGTAATTGCAAAATGATGGCAAAGCCCTAAGGAAAATCCCCCTGGCCCACTGTGGGGGAGCTGGGGATCCCTGCTCAGAGCTGCAGCTCCGCGCTCAAGGTCGGTGCAGACGCCTGGAACAGAAACCCTGCTTTTTGGAACTATTTTTTTGTTCCCCCTCTTGCTGCTGCTGATGATAGCCTTTTACTGGAATAAGTCAGTGATGCTGACAGACAAGATTTTAGGGTAGCAAAATCTCTGTGACACTTTAAGTGCCCTAACATGACAAAACAAGGACGTGCAAAATGATCCCGGGTGTAAAAATACAACTTGTCAGAAACCCAGGAGCTGCCTCGGCTGCCTGTGCCCTGGCAAGGATGGGTCACCCCAACCTGTCCCAGGGGCTGCAGAACGGCGTGGGCAGAGGGAAAAGAGAGGAAAAGGGCAAACCACAGGGCATGAGGAGGAGGAGCTTCCCCAGCCATGGGGATGGAGGCTCTGTCTGGCGTAAAGAGGCCAGGCTGCCTGTCGCCAAGTGATGGGTGAGGAGCAAATGGCTGTAAATTGCTGGGTGCCAAAGTGATGCTTTATCTGCCAGGAGCAGGGCTCTGGCTGTCACTCCAGTGCCCAGTGCCATGGAGAATGAGAGCCTCCTTGAGGCTGGCCACAGAGCACCTGGGGATGAAACCCAGACACCTCCTGTGATTTTGACTGCTATCAGCATGGTGAAGGCTCCCTGGTTCTCCCCTTGCCTCTAAAGCCCATGTTTACAGCAGGAAGGGACCCACAGATACAGGACAGGGAACAACACAGGGATTGCCTGTGTGAATCACAGACTGGTTTGGGTTGGAAAGGACCTTAAAGATCATCCACTTCAACCTCCCTACCATGGACCAGGACACCTTCCACTAGACCAGGTTGCTTCAAGCCCCATCAGGCTGCAAGAAATACCATCATCCTACATCTGCTTTAATCTGGTGTAACATTTTACTAATTTAAAAGGAAATATTTCCTCTCTGCATCTTGAAACTATGAAGGTGCAACCAGAGCAGCTGCCCTGCAGCCCTCACCTCCCCTGAGCCCCTCCTGCCCTGGGCCAACTCCACACACTGCACTGGAATGAAATAATAAAATACGAAATAAAGGCAGTCTCCCAACCCAGGCAGATGAGACCACAGGGACAACCATGCTCTCCAAACTTTGCAGAAGGGAAATGAAGCGCAGAGAGATGAAGTGACTTGTTTAAGGTCGCGTGGGAAATTTGTAGTGGAGCCAAGAGCTGAGCTAAGACCTCCAGAATCCTCATAGACTTCTTCCACAGCAAGACATTCCCTCCTCTGGGAGCCGCGGTGAGGCTGCTTACAGCCCCCCCCAGCTCTGGGCCCCCCATGGCACCCACATCCCTGCCCTTGGTACCCACATCCCTGCCCTTGGTACCCACATCCCTGCCCTTGGTACCCACATCCCTGCCCTTGGTACCCACATCCCTGCCCTTGGTACCCACATCCCTGCCCTTGGTACCCACATCCCTGCCCTTGGTACCCACATCCCTGCCCTTGGTACCCACATCCCTGCCCTTGGTACCCACATCCCTGCCCTTGGTACCCACATCCCTGCCCTTGGTACCCACATCCCTGCCCTTGGTACCCACATCCCTGCCCTTGGTACCCACAGCCACCCACACCAGGATGGAGCACTGCCTTTTGGAGCTCCTGTGGGCACGGGCTGACACACACCCTGTGCCCAAGCCTGCAAACCAAGGGGGAGCCACAGGAGCCCCCACCAGATGGAAAGAGAAAATATTCTCCTTTTGGCTGCAAGTAGCACTTGTCTGATTTCCCTCCCATTCCCCTCACTTGACGTGCCTCCGGGCTCCCAATCCATCTCATCAACTCTTTTCTTTGCCTTTGCGCTTGGAACAAGTATTTCCTGCATGTTTGTACAACATTTTTTTATGAACCAGTCTGCCACTGAGTTTCCCAAGTAAATGAAAGACAGCACAGTGGCCACGGGCCAGGGTGAAAGGAACCTAATGCACATGTAAATCCACCTCCTTGGACAGAACACTGCAGAGAGACAGTTAGCAACACATTAAACCATTCTGCTGCACAAACCCTGTTTGTGGCACAGGTACAACACAACCCTAGTAATTGCAAAATGATGGCAAAGCCCTAAGGAAAATCCCCCTGGCCCACTGTGGGGGAGCTGGGGATCACTGCTCAGAGCTGCAGCTCCGCGCTCAAGGTCGGTGCAGACGCCTCGAACAGGAACCCTGCTTTTTGGAACTATTTTTTTGTTCCCCCTCTTGCTGCTGCTGATGATAGCCTTTTACTGGAATAAGTCAGTGATGCTGACAGACAAGATTTTAGGGTAGCAAAATCTCTGTGACACTTTAAGTGCCCTAACATGACAAAACAAGGACGTGCAAAATGATCCCGGGTGTAAAAATACAACTTGTCAGAAACCCAGGAGCTGCCTCGGCTGCCTGTGCCCTGGCAAGGATGGGTCACCCCAACCTGTCCCAGGGGCTGCAGAACCGCGTGGGGCGAGGGGAAGAGGAGCTTCCCCAGCCATGGGGATGGAGGCTCTGTCTGGCGTAAAGAGGCCAGGCTGCCTGTCGCCAAGTGATGGGTGAGGAGCAAATGGCTGTAAATTGCTGGGTGCCAAAGTGATGCTTTATCTGCCAGGAGCAGGGCTCTGGCTGTCACTCCAGTGCCCAGTGCCATGGAGAATGAGAGCCTCCTTGAGGCTGGCCACAGAGCACCTGGGGATGAAACCCAGACACCTCCTGTGATTTTGACTGCTATCAGCATGGTGAAGGCTCCCTGGTTCTCCCCTTGCCTCTAAAGCCCATGTTTACAGCAGGAAGGGACCCACAGATACAGGACAGGGAACAACACAGGGATTGCCTGTGTGAATCACAGACTGGTTTGGGTTGGAAAGGACCTTAAAGATCATCCACTTCAACCTCCCTACCATGGACCAGGACACCTTCCACTAGACCAGGTTGCTTCAAGCCCCATCAGGCTGCAAGAAATACCATCATCCTACATCTGCTTTAATCTGGTGTAACATTTTACTAATTTAAAAGGAAATATTTCCTCTCTGCATCTTGAAACTATGAAGGTGCAACCAGAGCAGCTGCCCTGCAGCCCTCACCTCCCCTGAGCCCCTCCTGCCCTGGGCCAACTCCACACACTGCACTGGAATGAAATAATAAAATACGAAATAAAGGCAGTCTCCCAACCCAGGCAGATGAGACCACAGGGACAACCATGCTCTCCAAACTTTGCAGAAGGGAAATGAAGCGCAGAGAGATGAAGTGACTTGTTTAAGGTCGCGTGGGAAATTTGTAGTGGAGCCAAGAGCTGAGCTAAGACCTCCAGAATCCTCATAGACTTCTTCCACAGCAAGACATTCCCTCCTCTTCCCCTCTAGATACCCAAGTCAGAAATAAACCCACATTGCTTCCCTTCAGTGGCAAAGTGATGTCTGCAGAATTCTGCTCCGGGAGCTGCTGGGGCCGTGGAATCACCAGGACACTGCCCGAGCCTCTGCGTGCTCAGTGTGTTTAGGGGACGGGTGTGTGCAAATATATTTGTGTGCCTGCATTCACTGGGGGGGAGGCACTCGAACCTCCCAGCCCCCGTGAAGCCTCGGTGTGTTCAGAGAACTTGGCATCACCCCCTCCACACTGCCCAGTCCCGTCGTTCCCTGCCGTCGGAATAAAACCCCCTGCTACAGATGGAGAGCAAGGCTTTCGGGTCCATGTGCCACCTCCCGCACCGAGCCCGCCCGTGCCAGGACC